>NC_092731.1:34902426-34955982 GCF_047496885.1 Scyliorhinus torazame
TGAGCTGGGGCCCCAGGGCCGCGGTGAGCAGCAGCAGGAAGGGGACTCGAGCCCCCCACAGCCGCCCCGCCGCCATCTTGTTTACACTCTGACCGGAAGCTACCCGCGCCTGTGACGTCACGCGCGGGACGCTCCTTTGTGACCTCATCGCACATAGTGCGGCATGCGCGGTGACGTCAGCGCGCAAACACCATCCACGCTACCCGTTGTGGCGTCATGACGCCGGGCACCTGAACCCCGCCCACCTCTTAAAGGGACCGCTCTATTCTAGCCCTGGCGTTGCTATGGGAAGCTGAATGGTTTTAGCTATTTGGTGATGGTGTCTGTTCCATCTCTTGCTCTCCCCTGAACTGGAAAATGTCATTATTGAGGCCCAGAGGTAATGTCACTGGACTTCGTCTTGGTCACGGCGACTAGCCATTGTCGATCGCCGTACAAACCCGTCTGGTTGACTGACCCCCCAGTTGGGGAGGGAAATCTGCTGCCCTTACCCGTTCTGGCCCAAATGTGACTCCAGACCCACAGCAATGAACCAGAGTAAGACACTCGGTTCAAGCGAGGGTAGGAATGAGCGACCAATGCTGGACCCAGCCCGTGACGCTTCACATCCCCACCCTGGAAGGAAAAAACAGTCAAATTGAGAAATAAGAATACTTATTTCTGAATGCTGGTCCATCTCCGACTGATTTCCGGCAATAAACTATCAACCAATAGTCATCACCCATGACTCCTACAACACGTCCACACCGCTCACTGTAAGGACTCCTGATGCTGATGTTACATCACGAAGAGACCGGGATCTGGTGGGGAGCAGAAATACAACCACATGCAGAGTACTGACACGCACACAGATCTACAAATAAACAAGAATGATTTTTAAAAAAATGAATAGCAGTCTGCTTTAGGGTAACAGTCAAACCCTAAATAAACCCCATCGAGACCCAAACCCGAGGCGAAACATGGTGGAAACAGGCAGAGTGTTAAAAACCCAGTAACACTGCGCCTCCTGCCTTTGCAATATGGCTTTCTGCCCTGCTCCATGCAAATGTTGCTCTGTTGTGCTGAACTGTGCTCCAGTAACAGCATCTCACTTTATTGCACAGCACAAGGGAGAAAGAAAGAGAGAGGGTGGAGTGACAAAACGGTAAATTACAGTTGTGAGAAACATAATGGGTAGGATTCTCCACTTGCCGACGCCGATTTCCAGATCGGGGACCGTTTTTTTTTCGGATACTCCACAATTCATTTCATTTTCATTTTTCATTTCATTGGCATCATCGAGGAGCACGCCACACATCGTTGGGACGGCCTCAGGGAGTTACCTGAAAGCCCTCCCCCGATGCTCCACCCCCCGATGGGCTGAGTTCCCGACCGCGTGGTTGAGTCATGGTCTCAGTGGTCGGGAACCCGGCGTGACGGCTGCAGACTGTGTCCAGCGCCGCCAGCGGGAGCCATGCTGCTGGTCGGGTTGGGGGGGGGGGGGGGAGGGAGGGCTTCGGCGGCGGTGGGGAGTGGCTCCGTGGGTGGCGAGGGGCTGTCCAGGGGAGCAGTATTTGACAAGTCGGGTCCGCGCACGGCCGGCGCCATGTTGTACGGCGCGAACACTGCAGTTCGTCGCCGTGCGCGTGCGTGGTCACGGGCCCGGCAATTCTCCAGGCGTCTATATCAGGGTGGCCGTGTGTTTTACGTGGCACGGCTGCTAGCCCCTCACTGGTCGCATCGGTGCAACTGGAAGAGGCAGATATCTAGATGGAGAATAACTTCAGGTTTGCATCAGAAGGAACAGATGGATAAGGTCAGTACCATATTTTATGCAGTGGGGGCAATAGCAGATGACGTTATTAGAGGACAGGGTGTCAACAAGATGAGAAGGTCCTCCAGACATTCAATTTGTACTTCAGTGTTCATAAAAAAGTGATAATTGAGTGAGTGAAATTTAAAATAAGAGGAGACAAAGGCCAGACAAGTCGATGGACTCGTTTTAAAGTGACCTGCAGTGAATTGCAACTATAAGACCCTCTGAGATGAATTAATATGCAATTGTATAGTGGTCTAGGTCTATCAAACCCTGTCAAATTTTTGGCAAATGAAGGAAGACTTAACTCTCACAAAGGCAGTACAAATAGGCTGAGTTTAGGAAGCTAAACAGAAGTCGTTTGTTGGGAAAGTGATCTCCATTGGATAAAAATAAACGGAGCCATTCACATTGGATGATAAATAGAAGCACAACGAAGCAAAAGCCCATATAATTGGGAAAAGACGTGCAAACCACCATCGCGTGATGCTTTCGGCACAGTGGGAAGGCTCTGCGCAACTGGGAAGAAAATCGAATGGGGAGCGGAGTGCCAAAACTGTGGGAAGCTGGAACATTTTAATATCATCTGCAGATCCAAAATTCCTGGGCGGGGTTCTCTCAGTCCAGGCTGGGCCGGAGAGTCGCCGAGACAGGAGCGAATCGCCCAACAACGTCCGACGCTGGTCCGCCGATTCTCCGGAGAGCGGAGAATCGGCGCCATTGGTGTCGGCACGTGGCCGGTTGGGGGCCGCTCTATGTGCGCCCCCCCCCCCGACCCCCCCCCCCAGCGATTCTCCGCCCGGGATTGGTCGAGCAGCCGCGCAAAAAATCCGAGTCCTTCCGGCGCCGTCCACGTGTGCTCTTACTCGGCGGGACCTCGGCGTGCATGCATCCGGGGGTGGCCTGGTGGGGGGCAAGAGGGGGGTCTGACCATCGGGGGGCCTCCGCTGTGGCCTGGCCCGCGATCGGGGCCTACTGATTGGCAGGCCGGCCTCTGGGGCTGGGGGCCTCTTTTGTTCCGTACCGGCCCCTGTACCCCACGCCATGTTGCGTCGGGGCCGGTGCGGAGAAGGGAGCCACTGCGCATGCACAGACCGGCAGCGGCCATCTGACGCCGGGATCAGCAGCTGGAGCGCCGTGGGTCGTTCCAGTGCCGTGCTGGCACCTTGTAGGGGGCCAGAACCGCTGCTCCTGAGGGCATGTTGACGCCGTCAGGAAACGCAGCGGCGTTTACGATGGCATCAACACTTAGCCTCAGGATCACAGAATCCTGCCCCCTACAGCTCATCGGAAGAAAGAGAAAACTGCAACAAAGCCAGGAAGTGAAAGAGCTACAAAAAAAAACCCAAATTATCTTCCTTGGAGAAGTTAACGGTACAGAAAATAATTGTTGGAGCATTAAATTAGAAATTGTTGCTCACCCATAAGACATATGAGCACAATTAGGCCTTTTGGCCCATCGAGTCTGCTCCGCCATTCAATCATGGCTGATATTTTCTCATCCCCATTCTCCTGCCTTCACCCCATAACCCCTGATCCTCATATTCATCAAGAACCTATCTATCTCTGTCTTAAAGACACTGAGGTGATTTGGCCTCCACAGCCTTCTGCGGCAAAGAGTTCCACAGATTCACCACCCTCTGGCTGAAGAAACTCCTCCTCATCTCTGTTTTAAAGGACCGTCCCATCAGTCTGACTTGATGTCCTCGGGTTCTACTTTTTCCTACAAGTGGAAACATCCTCTCCGCGTCCACTCTATCCAGGCCTGTAAGTTTAAATACAATACCCCCCCCCCCCCCAACTTCCTTCTAATCTCCAACAAGTACAGACCCAGAGTCCTGAACCTCTCCTCATGTGACAAGCTCTTCATTCCAGGGATCATTCTTGTGCACTCCACAGAATTCAAGCTAGATACTAGCACAGGTGTTTCATTGTTATCTGATGATGTTAATTGGCTTAAAACACCATGTTACGGGGCAGCACGGTGGCGCAGTGGTTAGCCCTGCAGCCTCACGGTGCCGAGGTCCCAGGTTCGATCCCGGCTCTGGGTCACTGTCTGTGTGGAGTTTGCACATTCTCCCCGTGTCTGCGTGGGTGTCGCCCCCACAACCCAAAGATGTGCAGGCTAGGTGAATTGGCCATGCTAAATTACCCCTTAATTGGAAAAAAAATCATGTTACAGCCTTGACAAGGTGCTCTTTCAGAGTTTGGTGCAGACTCATGGAGCCCAATGGCCTCCTTCTGCACTGTAGGGATTCTATGCAATTCTATGTGGGTTACTGGGTGTCGGAGCAATGGGATTTGGTGTGAATTAAAATACAGGCAGTAGAGTTTTGGGTGAATTTGAGTTGTCCAATCTGCGAGCCAAGGTTACTGTGACTATCCCGACTGCCTCTCCCGTTGCCTAATATCCACACTGATCTGGGATTGATGCTGAAACCTTCAGGTCTGAATGACTCAGTGGCTGAACGTGTTGCGCTGTCATGGGTGTCGCTGCAGATGGATTGATGTATTAATTATCTTAATTACGACTGTAAGGGATCTATTCAATTTAACAGGGATTCAGCCAATTAATTGACTGAACTGACAAAAGCCCTTCCCACCCCCAAGTATTGTGATTTCACATCGCCTGTAATTTCCCAATCAGAGATGTTCATGAGAAAATGAAATGAAATGAAAATCGCTTGTTGTCACAAGTAGGCTTCAAATGAAGTTACTGTGAAAAGCCCCTAGTCGCAACATTCCGGCGCCTGTTCGGGGAGGCTGGTACGGGAATGGAACCGTGCTGCTGGCCTGCCTTGGTCTGCTTTAAAAGCCAGCGATTTAGCCATGCGAACCAATCCATTCTAATTACCATCAGAGTTAACATGGGAGAACCCAGGAGTCATTATGGTATTTAACATCAAAGCTTGCAGTTTTACAAAAACCATGTTCGAGCTAATTACATTGGAGCGGGGGCAGAATGACTATGTAGAAAGCAATTACTTTTTACAATATCTCAGTGATAATCACGCAATTTGTCTGATCCCAGGACCTGACATGGTGCTCTATTGCACTGTCCCTCTCCACGAATTGCTCGCTTGCTCGCTCAGGAATTTGTTTTTGAAAAAACCGAGTCCACCCTCTCAGGTGGGTGTGAAACACACCGTGATAACGTTTCGAAGGAGAGTTCTCCCCGGTGCCCTGGCGAATATTTATCCCTCAATGGACAACATGAAAACGTTTTCCTTTCAGTCTTCTCCAAGAAAAACAGCCCTAACCTCCCCAATTTACCTTCCCAACTGAAGTTCTTCAAATTCCCAGGTGTGCACATCACCGACCATCTGTCCTGGTCCACCCGCGTCGACTCGACGATCAAGAAAGCACAACAGCGCCTATACTTCCTCAGAAAACTAAGGAAATTCGGCATGTCCACATTGATACTTACAAACTTTTACAGATGCACCATAGAAAGCATCCTATCGGGCTGCATCACAGCCTGGTATGGCAACTGCTCGGCCCAGGACCGCAAGAAACTTCAGAGAGTCGTGAACACCGCCCAGTCCATCACACGAACCTGCCTCCCATCCATTGACTCCATCTACACCTCCTGTTGCCTTGGGAAAGCGGGCAGCATAATCAAAGACCCCTCCCACCCGGGTTATTCCCTCCTCCAACTTCTTCCATCGGGCAGGAGATACAAAAGTCTGAGAACACGCACGAACAGACTCAAAAACAGCTTCTTCCCCACTGTCACCAGACTCCTAAATGACCCTCTGAATGACAACTGAACTGATCTCTTCACACATCTTCTCTACTACAGTCTGTATGCTTCACCCGATACCTGTGTCTGTGTATTTACATTGTGTATCTATTTATTTATGAATGAAGAGCTTGTCATGTGAGGGACGGTTGAGGACTCTCGGTCTGTACTTGTTGGAGTTTGGAAGGATGAGGGGGTATCTTATTGAAACTTACAGGATACTGCGAGGCCCGGATAGAGTGGACGTGGAGAGGATGTTTCCACTTGTAGGAAAAACTAGAACCAGAGCGCACAATCTCAGACTAAAGGGACGATCCTTTAAAACAGAGATGAGGAGGAATTTCTTCAGCCAGAGGGTGGTGAATCTGTGGAACTCTTTGCCAGAAGGCTGTAGAGGTGAAGTCACTGAGTGTCTTTAAGACAGAGGTAGATAGGCTCTTGATTAATAAGGGGATCAGGGGTTATGGGGAGAAGGCGGGAGAATGGGGATGAGAAAAATGGGGATGATTGAATGGCGGAGCAGACTCGATGGGCCGAGTGGCCTAATTCTGCTCCAATGTCTTATGGTTTTATGTAATAATAATAATCTAACAATAATAATCTCTATTATTGTCGCAAGTAGGCTTACATTAACACTGCAATGAAGTTACTGTGAAAAGCCCCTCGTCGCCACATTCCGGCGCCTGTTCGGGTGCACAGAGGGAGAATTCAGAATGTTCAAGTCACCTAACAGCACGTCTTTCGGGACTTGTGGGAGGAAACCGGAGCGCCCGGAGAAAACCCACACAGGCACGGGGAGAACGTGCAGACTCCGCAAAGACAGTGACCCAAGCCGGGAATTGAACCTGGGACCCTGGAGCTGTAAAGCAACAGTGCTAACCACTGTGCTACCATTTCTCTGCATTGAGGTTCGTCGGCCAATTGTCTGCCTGTTTCACCAACTCGCCTCTGTCTTTTTGACCTTCTGAACTATCCTCCTCACAGTTCACAATGCTTCCACGTTTTGTATCCTCTGCTAGCTTTTAAATTGTCCCCTGCCCACCAAGATGTAGGTCATGAATATATATCAGGAAAAGCCAGGGTCCCAACACTGACCCCTGGGAAACTCCACTGCAACCCTTCTCCAGTCCTTAAAAACATCCACTCACCGTTAATCTGTTTCCTGTCACTCAACCAACTTTGTATCCACGTTGCTCCTGTCCCTTTATTCCACGAGCTATGACTTTTCTCACAGGTCTGTTGTGAGGCACTGTATCAAAAGCCTTTTGGAAGTCCCTCTAAACCACATCAACCACATTACCCTCATCGACCCTCTCTGTTACCTCTTTGAAGAATTCCAGCAAGTTCGTTCAACACAATGTGCCTTTAACAAATCCATGCTGCCTTTCCTTAATGAAACCGCTTTTGTCCATGCGACTGCTCATTTTTATCCCAAATTATTGCTTTCTTCCCGACGACGGAAGTAAAACTAATTGCTCTGTAGTTTCTGGGTTTAGCTCTACATCCTTTATTGTACAAGGGCGTAACATTTACAATTCTCCTGTCCTCTGGCACTACTCCTGAGTCTAAGGAAGACTGGAAAAGTATGGCCAGTGCCTCCAGAATCCACTCTCACGACCCTCAGTATCCCTGGATGCATTCCCTGCCATAGATTTCAAAGATTCCATGGTAGTTGTATCAAAGTGCAGTTGTTGACCAACTCTGGACTGAGTGTGGGCTCCAATATAGAAGCCACGGATCCCGACAGTGCAGAAGGAGGCCATTCTGCCCATCGGGTCTGTACCGACCCCCGAAAGAACGCCCTGAGCCAGGCCCGCTTCCCCCGCCCGACTGTAACCCCGCGCATTGATCACGGCCAACCCACCTAACCTGCACGTCTTTGGACTGTGGGAGGAAACCGGAGGAAACCCACGCACAGGCTGGGAGAACGTGCAGACTCCGCACAGACAGCGACCCAAGCCGGGAATCGAACCCGGGATCCTGGCGCTGTGAGGCAGCAGTGCTAACCACTGTGCCGTGCTGTGTTTGTGAAGTTCAAAGTGTTAACAGGGGAATCACTTCAGAGAATTCAAGCAACGCACCCCAGGTAAGTAATCACGATAAAGGTGTGCCTGCCTAGAGACACATACCATGAGTCTGATTCACGGTTAATATTGGCCTCCTCCCATCTCATTTAAACATCTAGGCCTCACTGTGCTGATTTGAAATTCTTTAATTCTTGACTTTAACAAGGTACAGGTTAATGCCTCCATGAACATAGATGTAGGCCGTCCTCAACTTTGCAACATTCCAGTTATGATGAATGGTAGTTTTTAAAAAAACCTTTATTGTCACAAGCAGGCTTACATTAACACTGCAATGAAGTTACTGTGAAAAGCCCCTAGTCGCTTCACTCTGGCGCCTGTTCGGGTACACAGAGGGAGAATTCAGAATGTCCAATTCACCTAACGTCTTTTGTATCTGCGTGGGTTTCCTCCGGGTGCTTTGGTTTCCTCCCACAGTCCAAAGATGTGCAGGTTAGATGGATTGGCCATTATAAATTGCCCCATAGTGTCCAGGAGTGTGCAGGTTAGGTGGGGTTACAGTGTTACAGGGATAGGGTGGAGGAGTGGGTCGGGTGCTCTTTCAGAGACTCAACGGGCTGAATGGCCTCCTTCTGCACTGTAGGGTTTCTATGATTCTATGAATCAGCAGGAGGAGGAGTCTGAGCTGGAGAGGAAGGAGTCGGAGCTGGAGGAGGAGGTGTCTGAGCTGGAGTGGGAGGAGTAATAGCCGGAGGAGGAGGTGTCTGAGCTGGAGTGGGAGGGGTCAGAGCTGGAGGAGGAGGCGTCTGAGCTGGAGTGGGAGGGGTCAGAGCTGGAGGAGGCGGAGTCAGAGCTGGAGAGGAAGGAGTCAGGGCTGGTGGGAGGGGGTCAGAGCTGGAGGAGGAGGAGTCAGAGCTGGAGCGGGAGGAGTCAGAGTTGGAGTGGGAGGGGTCAGAGCTGGAGGAGGAGGAGTCAGAGCTGGAGCGGGAGGGGTCAGAGTTGGAGTGGGAGGGGTCAGAGCTGGAGGAGGAGGAGTCAGAGCTGGAGTGGGAGGGGTCAGAGCTGGAGGAGGAGGAGTCAGAGCTGGAGAGGAAGGAGTCAGGGCTGGTGGGAGGGGTCAGATCTGGTGGAGGTGGAGTCAGAGCTGGAGCGGGAGGGGTCAGAGTTGGAGTGGGAGGGGTCAGAGCTGGAGGAGGAGGAGTCAGAGCTGGAGCGGGAGGGGTCAGAGTTGGAGTGGGAGGGGTCAGAGCTGGAGGAGGAGGAGTCAGAGCTGGAGTGGGAGGGGTCAGAGCTGGAGGAGGAGGAGTCAGAGCTGGAGTGGGAGGGGTCAGAGCTGGAGGAGGAGGAGTCAGAGCTGGAGAGGAAGGAGTCAGGGCTGGTGGGAGGGGTCAGAGCTGGAGGAGGAGGAGTCAGAGCTGGAGTGGGAGGAGTCAGAGTTGGAGTGGGAGGGGTCAGAGCTGGAGGAGGAGGAGTCAGAGCTGGAGTGGGAGGAGGGGTCAGAACTGAAGTACAAAAAAGAGATAAAAGAACAATACAGCACAGGAACAGGGCCTTCAGCCCTCCAAGCCTGTACCGTTCATGATTCCACCCTTGGCCAAAACCCTCAGCATTGCCTTGTGCCGTATCCCTCTATACCCATCCTAACCACGTGTTTGTCAAGATGCCTTTTGAACTGGTAATGTATCTGTTTCCACAACCTCCCCTGGCAACGCGTTCCAGGCACTCACCACCCTCTGCACCACCCTCTAAAAAACCTGCCTCGCACATCTCCACTAAACTTTGCTCCACGGACCTTAATCCTGTGCCCCCTGGTGACTGACCCCTCCACCCTGGGAAAGAGTGCCTGCCCATCCACTCATAATCCCCTCATAATCTTGTAGACCTCTATCAGGTCACCCCTCAACCTCCGTCGTTCTAATGAAAACAGTCCGAGTCTATTCAGCCTCTCCGCAGAGCTAACACCCACCAGACCAGGCAACCTCCTGGTAAACCTCCTCAGCACCCTCTCCAAAGCCTCCACATCCTTCTGAAGAGGAGTCAGACCTGGAGTGGGAGGAGGAGGGTCACATCTGGAGTGGGAGGAGGAGGGCTCACATCTGGAGTGGGAGGAGGATGGCTCACATCTGGAGTTGGAGGTCCCCCCACATCTGTTCCCACCAGCTGGGGGGGAACTAAAACTGAGCCCCTGGTTACAAGATGACTGAGGCATGCAATTAAACATGTGGCTCAAAGTGGGACGTGAGGAGGAGGAGTTCCAGTTCATGGGCCAGTGACACAGATAGAGGGAGCTATTCCACTGTGATGGGCTGCACTTTAAATGGCTTGTGGATAGAGCTTTAAATAGGAAGGAGGGCAGGGGCCAGGTGGAGGGAGATCTAGAAATCATAGAACATAGAACAGTACAGCAGAGAACAGGCCCTTCGGCCCTCGATGTTGTGCCGAGCTTTGTCCGAAACCAAGATCAAGCTATCCCACTCCCTGTCATTCTGGTGTGCTCTAAGTGCCTATCCAATAACCGCTTGAAAGCTCCTAAAGCGTCCGACTCCACTATCACAGCAGGCAGTCCATTCCACACCCTAACCACTCTCTGAGTAAAGAACCTATCTCGGACATCCCTCCTATATCTCTCACCCTGAACCTTGTAGTTAGGCCCGCTTGTAACAGCTACATCCACCCGAGGAAATAGTCTCTGAACGTCCACTCTATCGATCCCCCTCATCATCTTGTAAATCTCTATTAAGCCGCCTCTCATCCTCCTCTGCTCCAAAGAGAAAAGCCCTAGCTCCCTCAACCGTTCCTCATAAGACCTACCCTCCAAACCAGGCAGCATCCTGGTAAATCTCCTTTGCACCCTTTCCAATGCTTCCGCATCCTTCCTATAGTGAGGTGACCAGAACTGCACGCAATACTCCAAATGTGGTCTCACCAGGGTCCTGTACAGTTGCAGCATAACCCCACGGCTCTTAAACTCAAGACCCCTGTTAATAAACGCTAACACACTATAGGCCTTCTTCACAGCTCTATCCACTTGAGTGGCAACCTTCAGAGATCTGTGGTCATGAACCCCAAGATCTCTCTATTCCTCCACATTCCTCAGAACCCTGCCGTTGACCCTATAATCCGCATTCAAATTTGTCACACCAAAATGAATCACCTCGCACTTATCAGGGTTAAACTCCATCTGTCATTTTTCGGCCCAGCTTTGCGTCCTGGGGAAAATTCACGGCAATGTGGCGATGTGGTTAAAGACAAGTAGAATGAGTAAGGAGGCGACATAGAGTTTACCAGTCATCAGATAATGGGGTCCATGAAAAGAATGTAACAAAAACATAAAAGATCCACCTGAATGCAGAAAACTTTCACACTAAAGATAAATGAACAGCAGCAGAAGGAGAGAGAAATGGTTTAGATCTAATCTCCATTACAGAGACATGGGCTCGGGTTTTCCTGTCAGCTTCAGACAGAATGGGGGGCCCCGGAACTTCCGGGTGCGGCTATGCAGAGCTAGGTCGCATATTCGGCAGCTCCTGCTTGGAACGGACTTTTGGGCTCTTTTACAGGGCCCCCACGGCATTTGTTTGACATTTCCCGGTGTGGGAAGAAGGCGGCAATATTCCCCCGACAGTGTCCCCCAGGAAGGGTATGTCTCTTGGTTGCCAGACACACGCAGAAACAGTGAAAGATTTGGCTGCAACTACAGGATAAACAGGGCCTCTTCCAGCATGCAGGCGGGGGAAGGGCAAGCTTAAAGCTGCAAGCTGACCTGAGGGCCTGTATCAAAGGTGAATTCTAGCAGCAGAGGGAACAACTGTGAAAAGACCTCATCAAGGCCACTGAAGGGACTTCCGGTTGCGGTGATGCCTAGCTAGCCGCACGCTTCGGCGGCTCCAGCTCCGACGGACCTTCGGGCTCTTTTAAGAGCCTCAACGGGGAATTTTTCGACGACGCAACCCGGTGTGGGGCGTGTGAGAAGGGAGTCCCCCCCAAACGAAGGAGGAAAAAACCGGCGGCGGCTGCAGCGCGAGGAATCGTCGACCAAAGGGTCAGAAAGAGAGAAGTACAAGATGGCGGCGGAGAAAGCGCAGGCGACATGGGGGCCTGAGCATGAAATTGTGAGACGGTGCGTGGAGCTGCTGAAGAGGGAGGTGCTGACCCTGTTGCTACAGGCAATTGAGGGGCTCAAGGAGACATTAAAGACCCAGGAGACAGAGCTCCGTGTGGTGGAGCAGAAGGTGACAGATATTGAGGACGAGATCCTGGGCCTGGCGGTTAAGACACAGACGCACGAGGCACTTCATAAAAAGTGTACTGAAAGGATCGAAGCCCTAGAAAATGGAGCGCGAAGGAAGAACCTTCGGATACTGGGTCTCCCTGAGGGTGTGGAAGGAGTGGACTGTGGAGCGTACGCAAGTACGATGCTGAGCTCACTGATGGGTGCTGAGGCCCCTACGGGCCCCTTGGAGGTGGAGTGGGCAAATCGGATTCCGGCGAGAAGACCAAAAGCGGGAGAACCACCCAGGGCGATAATCGTGCGATTTTACCGCCTTAAGGATAGAGAAGAGGTCCTGAGATGGGCTAAAAAGGTGCGGAGTAGCAGATGGGAGAATGCAGTGGTACGGGTATACCAGGATTGGAGTGCGGAGGTGGCGAGAAGGAGGGCGAGCTTCAACCGAGCCAAAGAGGTGTTGCATAAAAGGAAGGTGAAGTTCGGGATGCTGCAGCCGGCAAGACTATGGGTCACGTATCAGGAGAGACACCATTATTTCGAGACGGCGGAGGAAGCATGGACCTTCATCAAAGAAGAGAAATTGGATCGGAACTGAGGGACTGATGCTGCAGGAAATGTTATTGTTAATGTTACGGTGGAAGTTAATTGAGAAGTAAACAGGGAAGGGGGGAGACATTGGGGAAATGTGGGCGCCGGTGAGGGGGGAAAGACGGGACATAGTTGGAGAATGGGGAAGGGGAGGGGGAGGGGAAAGGGAGCTGCGCCATAAGAGGCGGGTCAGGTAAAGGGATGTTCCCGCACCAGAAAGAATAAGGCGGGAAGACAGGCGCAAGGCGGATGGGAGTTCCCCACATGGGGGGGGTCGAGGAGTGAGCAGGAGTAGCCGGGGTCAGTTGAAGTCAGCTGACTTACGGAAGTAATATGGGGGGAGCAATCAAGCTAGAAAGAGATCTAGCGGGGAGGGGAGGAGGGAGGGAGAAGGGGGGGGACAACTGGGTTGCTGCTGCGGAAATCCAAAAGGAAATGGCTAAAGAGTGGGTGGGCGGGGATGGTGTGCGACGCTGGGGGAGCGAGCGGGAGCGCGGAGGCGGGATATGGGACTGGCCTAGAGAAGGTAATGGCTAGTCGACACGGGAGGGGGGCAGGTAGCCCCCTAGTGAGGCTGATCACGTGGAACGTGAGAGGCCTGAACGGACCGATAAAAAGGGCCCGAGTGCTCGCGCATTTGAAAGGACTAAGGGCAGACGTGGTTATGCTCCAAGAGACGCACCTAAAGGTGGCGGACCAAGTTAGGCTAAGGAAAGGATGGGTGGGACAGGTGTTCCACTCAGGACTGGACGCAAAGAATAGAGGGGTGGCCATTTTGGTGGGGAAACAGGTCGCATTTGAAGCAAAGAACATCGTAGCAGATAGCGGAGGTAGATATGTAATGGTGAGTGGCAGGCTGGAGGGAATGGAGGTCGTGTTGGTTAACGTGTATGCCCCAAACTGGGACGATGCAGGATTTATGAGACGGATGCTGGGGCGTATACCGGACCTGGAGGTAGGAAACTTGATTTTAGGAGGGGACTTTAATACGGTGCTGGACCCGGGGCTAGATAGATCCAGCTCAAGGACCGGAAGAAGGCCGGCAGCGGCCAAGGTACTTAAGGGGTTTATGGACCAAATGGGGGGAGTGGATCCATGGCGATTTCTTAGACCTAGGGCTAGGGAGTATTCCTTCTTCTCCCATGTCCATAAAGTGTACTCCCGGATAGATTTTTTTGTTTTGGGAAGGTCGTTGATCTCTAGGGTGGAAGAAGCTGAGTACTCAGCCATAGCGGTTTCGGATCATGCCCCACATTGGGTGGACCTGGAATTAGGAGAGGAAAGGGAGCAGAGAACACTCTGGCGATTAGATGTGGGACTGATGGCGGATGAGGGAGTGTGTGCAAGAGTGCGGGGGTGTATTGAGAGATACCTGGAGGTCAATGACGACGGCGAGGTCCCTGTGGGAGTGGTATGGGAAGCACTAAAAGCGGTGGTCAGAGGAGAGCTGATCTCCATTGGGGCCCACAAAAGGAAAACAGAGGCCAAGGAAAGGGAAAGATTACTGGGGGAGATTTTAAGGGTGGATAGGGAATTTGCAGAGACCCCGGAGGAGGAATTGTACAGGGAGAGGAGACGACTCCAGACGGAATTTGACCTTCTGACCACCAGAAAGGCGGAGGTACTGTGGAGGAAGGCACAGGGGAGGAGGTATGAATATGGGGAAAAGGCGAGTCGCCTGTTGGCTCATCAATTGCGAAAGAGGGCAGCAGCGAGGGAAATAGGAGGAATTAGAGACGAAAGGGGAGACACGGTGCGAAGGGCAGGAAAGATAAATGAGGTGTTCAAGACCTTCTATGAGGAACTGTATAGGTCTCAACCCCCAGAGGGAGAGGAGGGGATGCGGCAGTTCCTGGACCAATTGAGGTTCCCGAAAGTGGAGGAGCGGGGGGTGGTAGGCCTGGGGGCACCGATTGGGGTGGACGAGGTTATTAAGGGACTGGGAAGCATGCAAGCAGGGAAGGCCCCAGGACCAGACGGGTTCCCGGTGGAGTATTACAGAAAATATGTGGACTTGTTGGCCCCGTTGATGGTGAGGACGTTCAATGAGGCCAGGAAAGGGGGGACTCTACCCCCGACGATGTCGGAGGCGACGATATCGTTAATTTTGAAGAGGGATAAAGATCCGTTGCAGTGCGGGTCCTATAGACCCATTTCATTGTTGAACGTGGACGCCAAATTGTTGGCAAAGGTACTGGCATCGAGGATAGAGGACTGTGTCCCGGGGGTGGTGCACGAAGACCAGACAGGGTTCGTAAAAGGGAGACAACTGAATGTTAACGTGCGACGACTATTAGGGGTGATAATGATGCCCCCAGTGGAGGGGGAGGCAGAGATAGTGGCGGCAATGGACGCAGAGAAGGCATTTGATAGGGTGGAGTGGGAGTATTTATGGGAAGTGTTAAGGAGGTTTGGGTTTGGGAACGGGTTTATTAGCTGGGTTAGACTTCTTTATGGGGCTCCAACGGCAAGCGTAGTTACAGGTCGACATGGATCGGAGTATTTCCGACTATATAGGGGAACAAGACAGGGATGCCCGCTGTCTCCATTGTTGTTCGCGTTGGCAATTGAACCTCTGGCCATGGCGTTGAGAGACTCCAGGAAATGGAGAGGGGTGATTAGAGGGGGAGAAGAACACCGAGTCTCGTTATATGCGGATGACCTATTGTTATACGTGTCGGACCCAGCGGGGGGAATGATAGAGGTTATGCGAATTTTGAGGGGGTTCGGGGATTTCTCGGGGTATAGGCTAAACATGGGGAAGAGTGAATTATTTGTGATACATCCAGGGGACCAGAGTAGAGAGATAGAAGGCTTGCCTCTAAGGAAAGTGGAAAGAAACTTCCGATACCTGGGGATTCAGATCGCTAGGAGCTGGGGAACCTTGCACAGACTTAATCTGACACGGTTGGTAGAACAAATGGAGGAGGACTTCAAGAGGTGGGACATGCAGCCTCTATCACTGGCGGGCAGGGTGCAAGCAATTAAGATGATGGTCCTCCCGAGGTTCTTATTTGTATTTCAATGTCTCCCTATACTAATCACTAAGACCTTTTTTAATAAAATAGACAGGAGCATCACGAGCTTCGTGTGGGCAGGGAAAGTTCCGAGAGTAAGGAGGGGGTTCCTTCAGCGTAGTAGGGACAGAGGAGGATTGGCACTACCGAACTTGGGCGATTATTATTGGGCCGCCAATGTGGCAATGATACGTAAATGGATGATGGAGGGTGAGGGAGCGGCGTGGGAAAGACTGGAGAGAAAGTCCTGTAAAGGGACGAGTTTAGAGGCGCTGGTGACGGCGCCGCTACCGATCTCACCTAAAAAGTTTACCACGAACCCGGTGGTGGCGGCAACATTGAATATCTGGGGACAGTGGAGGGGACAGAGAGGGGTGCGGGGAGCCCTGGTGGGGTCCCCAATCAGGAACAACCATAGGTTCGCCCCAGGAAGAATGGATGGAGGATTTCAGAGCTGGTTCCAGTTGGGAATTAGGAGGGTGGGAGATTTATTTATAGATGGGACTTTTGCGAGCTTGGGAGCATTGGAGGAAAAGTATAAGTTGCCCCGGGGAAATTTCTTGAGATATATGCAGGTGAGGGCATTTACTAGACAACAGGTGAGGGAATTTCCATTGCTCCCGACACAGGGGATACAGGACAGGGTGCTTTCAGGGGTGTGGGTCGGAGAGGGCAAGGTGTCAGAGATTTACCGAGAGATGAGGGAAGAGGGGGAGGAGTCGGTGGGCGAACTAAAAGGAAAGTGGGAAGAAGAACTAGGGGAGGAGATAGAGGAGGGTATGTGGGCTGATGCCCTAAGCAGGGTAAATTCCTCTTCCTCATGCGCCAGGCTTAGCCTGATTCAATTTAAGGTGCTACATAGAGCACACATAACGGGAGCAAGATTGAGCAGGTTCTTTGGAGTGGAGGACAAATGTGGGAGGTGTGGCGGGAGCCCGGCAAACCACGCACATATGTTTTGGGCATGCCCGGCACTGGAAGGGTATTGGAAGGGAGTGACGGGAGTGATTTCGCGGGTGGTGAAGGCCCGGGTCAAACCAGGCTGGGGGTTAGCTCTATTTGGAGTTGCGGAAGAGTCGGGAGTGCAGGAGGCGAAAGAGGCCGACGTTGTGGCCTTTGCGTCCCTAGTAGCCCGGCGCAGGATCCTACTCATGTGGAAGGAGGCGAAACCCCCCGGACTGGAGGCCTGGGTAAATGATATGGCGGGGTTCATTAAACTGGAGCGGATAAAGTTTGCCCTGAGAGGATCGGCTCAAGGGTTCACCAGGCGGTGGCAGCCATTTCTCGACTACCTAGGGGAACGTTAGAGGGAAGACAGATGACCAGCAGCAGCAACCCAGGGGGAGGGGGGGGGGGGGGGGGGGAGGGGGGGTTTAGTTTAGGTCAAAGATAAAGGGGTTTTGTTACTTGTGTATTGTTTAAAATTTCTGTATTGTTATTGTTGCGTTTGCTTTGTAAGAGGGGAAAAATTGTTGTTTGGGAAAAAATTTTCAATAAAACATTTATAAAAAAAAAAAAAAAAAAAAAAAAAAAAAAAGAATGGGGGGCCCAAGCCCGCACTTGCCAGCAGTGGGACCACACTGTCTCCCTGTCCAGCAACAGCTCAATTTGAAAATTCTATTCTATTTCTAACCCACCTTCCCCTGTCCAGTCATCTGATTGGTGTCAGTGAATGGATATTGCACCTGCCTACATAGCATGATATTACGCAGCAGTTATAGCACAGAAACGTGCCATGTGGTTTCACAGGTCCCTGTCAGAGTTAATCTCTTTCTATCTCTTTCTCCATGGTGTTTTTTAAAAAATAAATAATTTTTATTAAGGTTTTCATAAAATATCAATAACAAAATGAAAAAGGAACCCAACAGGGTTAAGTACAAAACATGATCTAGAAAAGCAACCCTCCCTCCCCCCCTCCCCCCTGTACATAAATAATAAATTAACATTAACACCCCGACTTAACACAACTGGTATATACACCCCCCTGGACCCTCCAGTGTAAATAACAGAAACAGAAGTAAAGTAAACCCCCCCCCCCGAGTTGCTGCTGCCATTGATCAATGTCTACCGTTCTGCCAGGAAGTCCAAGAACGGTTGCCACCGCCTAAAGAACCCTTGTACCGACCCTGTCAAGGCGAATTTCACCCTCTCCAATTTAATGAACCCCGCCCTATCGTTGATCCAGGATTCCACGCTTGGGGGCCTCGCATCCTTCCACTGAAGGAGAATCCTCCGCCGGGCTACCAGGGACGCAAAGGCCAGAATTCCGGCCTTTTTCGCCTCCTGCACTCCCGGCTCCTCTGTCACCCCAAATATTGCGAGCCCCCAGCCCGGTTTGACCCTGGATCCTACCACCCTCGACACCGTCCTCGCTACGGAGGAATTCCAAAATTCCTCCAGCACTGGACATGCCCAGAACATATGGGTGTGATTTGCTGGGCTCCTTGAGCACCTAACACACCTGTCCTCACCCCCCAAAAAACGGCTCATCCTTGTCCCAGTCATGTGTGCCCTGTGCAGCACCTTAAACTGTATGAGGCTGAGCCTCGCGCACGAAGAGGAAGAGTTCACCCTCCCTAGGGCATCTGCCCACGTCCCCTCCTCGATCTCCTCTCCCAACTCCTCCTCCCACTTACCTTTCACCTCCACCACCGAGGCCTCCTCCTCCTCCTGCATCACCTGGTAAGTTTCCGAGATCTGCCCCACTCCCACCCACCCCCCCCCCCTCCCCCCGAGTCTTTCTCCGTGGTGTTTGACGTCTTCAAACTAGTTCTTCTGATTGTGAATTACGCATTCTCACCACTTTCTCAATAAAGAGGTTGCGCTTGAATGCCCAATTGGATTTATTAGCGACTGGTGTGTATTTGTCATCCCTGGTTTTGCTCTTCCTTCCCGCAGTTGGAAACATCTTCTCTATGCCAACCCTGTCAAACCCTCTCATCGCTGGCGCTCCCTCGAAATCGAGGGTGGCGGCCGTCATGCTTGGGGAGTCTTCAGCTGACTGGGGAGCCCGATTCTGGATCCACCAGTTCTTCCGCAGTGGGCCGGGGGGGGGGGGGGGGGGGGGGGCGGAATGTTGTTTCGGGGAGGGGGGAGAGTGGAATTCGCAGCCCTGGGTTGACGTCCCTCTCCTTCCTCTGCTGCCGCCATTCCGCCTCGCTGTCAAGTCGCTGAGCTTCGTAGCCGCTTGCGCCTCGATGGGCCAGGTGGAGCCATGTCGAGCGATCTGTAGCCATCTCCTCCCAGTCAGCGGTGTTAGTGCCGCCATGATTCAGGGCAGCCTCAAGACTTATCCTTAGACCTTTTCATTTTCCCAACTTAGAGCATCGGCCAACGGAAAACTGGGAGAGGAGAACCCCGAGGGACGCGGTTTCCAGGCGTCCGGACGTATTGGCCCGTCCATCAGAGTTGGATCCGCAGGAGGCCTTCGATGTTGGTAGCCACAGTTTCGTGGAGGACTCTAGTGTTGGCCTGATGGTCTTCACATTTGATACTCAAGATTTGACACAAGCGCACTGATAGAAGCTCTCAGGAATCCTAACGTGGCTCCGATAGACAATCCAGATTTCGCTGCAGCAGAGAAGGGTGGTCAACACAAGAGCCTTATAAACTTGTTGACCTCCAAATGCCCCTTTCATAGTCTTAAAGACCAACATCTTCCCTACTCCAGAGGAAACAACCAGTCTCTTCAATCTCTCCTGATAGGGTAGATCCTCAGTTTCGGTATCAAATAGCAAATCACCTCCATGTTCAACGCCATTTGGAGGAAGCACTGAAGGAGGGAAAGGCACTGAATGGACTCTGGGCGGGAACTTTATTATCCATCACCATGATTAGCTCGATAACACCAGCACTGATTGAGCCCGAAAGGACAGAGCTGTTAGACTGGGACTGCAGCAGGCTGTGAGGGTGACAACAAGAGGGAAAAACCTACTTGACCTCACCCTCACCAATCTGCCTGCTGCAGATGTATCGGTCCCTGACAGTATCGGTAGGAGTGGCCACCGCACAGTCCTTGTGGAGACAAAGTCCCGTCTTCACATTGAGGATACCCTCCATCGCGTTGTGTGGCAATACCACCGTGCTCAATGGGATAGACTTCGAACAGATCCAGCAACTCAGGACTGGGAGGAAGCAGTCAGTGCAGGGATCCCCTGTTGTCGTTCCCCTCAGTAACAAGTATACCATTTTGGATACTGTTGAGGGGGACGACCTACCAGGGGTAAGCCACGGTGAACGGATCTCCAGCACTGAGTCCATCCCTGGGGCTCAGAAGGGAAGGAGGGAGAGCAGGAGAGCAATAGTTTTCATAGAATTTACAGTGCAGAAGGAGGCCATTCGGCCCATCGAGTCTGCACCGGCTCTTGGAAAGAGCACCCCACCCAAGGTATTGGGGACTCGATAGTTAGAGGGACAGACAGACGGTTCTGTGGCAGTGAAAGAGACTCACGGATGGTATGTTGCCTCCCGGGTGCCAGGGTCCGTGACGTCTCGGACCGTGTTTTCAGAATCCTTTAAGGGGAGGGGGAGCAGTCACAAGTCATGGTACACATCGGTACCAACGACATAGGTAAGAGAAGGGACGGGGATTTAAAACAGGAATTTAGGGAGCTCGGGTGGAAGCTGAGAGCCAGGACAAACCATGTTGTCATCTCTGGTTTGTTGCCGGTGCCACGTGCTAGCGAGGTGAGGAACAGGGAGAGAGTGCAGATAAACATGTGGCTGCAGGGATGGTGTCGGAGGGAGGGTTTCAGTTACGTGGATAATTGGAGCACATTCTGGGGAAGGTGGGACCTGTACAGACAGGACGGTTTGCACCTGAACCAGAGGGGCACCAATATCCTGGGAGAGAAATTTGCTACGGCTCTTTGGGGGGCTTAAACTAATTTGTAAGGGGGCTGGGAATACGAGCTGTAGTCCAGAAGCCAGTGTTGAGAATAGTGAGGTACTGAGGACGGTATCAAGGTCGCAGGAGTGTACCGGCAGACAGAAAGGTGGGTTGAAGTGTGTCTACATCAATGCAAGGAGCATCCGGAATAAGGTAGGTGAACTTGGAGCGTGGATTGGTACTTGGGACTACGATGTTGTGGCCATTACGGAGACATGGTTAGAACAGGGACAGGAATGGTTGTTGGAAGTTCCGGGTATAGATGTTTCAGTAAGAGTAGGGAAGGTGGTAAAAGAGGTGGAGGAGTCGCACTGTTAATCAAGGATAGTTTAACAGCTGCAGAAAGGCAGTTCGAAGGGGATCTGCCTACTGAGGTAACATGGGCCGAAGTTAGAAATAGGAAAGGAGCGGTCACATTGTTAGGAGTTTTCTATAGGCGCCCAAATAGTAATAGAGATGTGGAGGAAGAAATTGCAAAACAGATTATGGATAGGTGTGGAGGTCTCAGGGTAGTTGTCATGGGTGACTTTAACTTTCCAAATATTGATTGGAACCTCTATAGGTCAAACAGTTTGGATGGGGCAGATTTTGTACAGTGTGTGCAGGAGGGTTTCCTGACACAATATGTGGATAGGCCGACAAGAGGGGGCCACATTGGATTTGGTACTGGGTAATGAACCGGGCCAAGTGTTAGATTTGTTTGTGGGAGAGCACTTTGGAGGTAGTGACCACAATTTGGTGTCTTTCACTATTGCAATGGAGAGGGATAGGGCCATACGGCAGGACAGGGTTTATAATTGGGGGAGGGGTGATTATGATGTGATTAGGCAAGAATTAGGGAGCATAAGATGGGAACAGAAACTGTCAGGGAAAGGCACAAATGAAAAGTGGAGCTTGTTCAAGGAACAAATACTGCATGTCCTTGATAGGTATGTCCCTGTTAGGCAGGGAGGAAATGGCCGTGTGAGGGAACCATGGTTCACAAAAGAGGTTGAATGTCTTGTCAAGAGGAAAAAGGAAGAGTATGTAAGGATGAGAAAACAAGGTTCAGTAGGGTCGCTTGAGGGTTACAAGGTAGCAAGGAATGAGCTGAAAAAAGGGCTTAGGAGAGCTAGGAGGGGGCATAAGAAGTCCTTGGCGGGTCGGATCAAGTAAAACCCCAAGGCTTTTTACTCTTCTGTGAGAAATAAAAGAATGACCAGGGTGAGGGTAGGGCCGGTCAAGGACTGTAGTGGGAACTTGGGCATGGAGTCAGAAGAAATAGGCGAGGCGTTGAATGAATACTTTTCTTCAGTGTTCACAAAGGAGAGGGGCCATATTTTTGAGGATGAGAGTGTGATTCAGGCGGGTAGGCTGGAGGAAGTAGATGTTCTGAGGAAGGATGTATTAGAAATTTTGAAAAACCTGAGGGTCGACAAGTCCCCTGGGCCAGATGGGATATATCCAAGGATTCTTTGGGAGGCAAGGGATGAGATTGCAGAGCCTTTGGCTTTGATCTTTGGGTCCTCACTGTCCACGGGGACAGTGCCAGAGGACTGGAGAGTGGCGAATGTTGTTCCTCTGTTCAAGAAAGGGAATTGGAATGACCCTGGTAATTATAGGCCGGTTAGTCTTACTTCGGTGGTCGGTAAGATAATGGAAAAGGTCCTGAAGGATAGGATTTATGACCATTTGGAAAGATGCAGCTTAATCCGGGATAGACAACACGGATTCGTGAAGGGTAGGTCTTGCCTCACAAATTTGATTGAATTCTTTGAGGAGGTAACTAAGTGTGTAGATGAAGGTAGAGCAGTTGATGTCGTATACATGGATTTTAGTAAGGCGTTTGATAAGGTTCCCCATGGTCGGCTCATGATGAAAGTAAGGAGGTGTGAGATAGAGGGAAATGTGGCCAATTGGATAAGTAACTGGCTATCACATAGAAGACAGAGGGTGGTGGTGGATGGAAATTTTTCAGATTGGAGACCAGTTACCAGCGGTGTTACCACAGGGCTCAGTGCTGGGTCCTCTGCTATTTGTGATTTTTATCAATGACTTGGAGGAGGGGGCTAAAGGTTGGGTCAGTAAATTTGCTGATGACACCAAGATTGGTGGAGTAGTGGATGAGGTGGAGGGCTGTTGTAGGCTGCAAAGAGACATTGATAGGATGCAGAGCTGGGCCGAAAAATGGCAGATGGAGTTTAACCCTGATAAGTGCGAGGTGATTCATTTTGGTAGAAAACATTTGAATGCGGATTACAGGGTCAATGGCAGGGTTCTGAGGAATGTGGTGGAACAGAGAGATCATGGGGTTCATGTCCACAGATCTCTGAAGGTTGCCACTCAAGTGGATAGAGCTGTGAAGAAGGCCTATAGTGTGTTAGCGTTTATTAACAGGGGGCTTGAGTTTAAGAGCCGCGGGGTTATGCTGCAACTATACATGACCCAGGTGAGACCACATTTGGAGTATTGTGTGCAGTTCTGGTCACCTCATTATAGGAAAGATGTGGAAGCATGGAAAGTGTGCAAAGGAGATTTACCAGGATGCTGCCTGGTTTGGAGGGTAGGTCTTATGAGGAACGGTTGAGGGAGCTAGGGCTTTTCTCTTTGGAGTGAAGGAGGATGAGAGGCGACTTAATAGAGGTTTATAAGATAATGAGGGGGATAGATAGAGTGGACATTCAGAGACAATTTCCTCGGGTGGATGTAGCTGTTACAAGGGGGCATAACTATAAGATTCAGGGTGGGAGATATAGGAGGGATGTCCGAGGTAGGTTCTTTACTCAGAGAGTGGTTAGGGTGTGGAATGGACTGCCTGCTGTGATAGTGGAGTCGGACACTTTAGGAACTTTCAAGCGGTTATTGGATAGGCACATGGAGCACACCAGAATGACAGGGAGTGGGATAGCTTGATCTTGGTTTTGGACAAAGCTCGGCACAACATCGAGGGCCGAAGGGCCTGTTCTCTGCTGTACTGTTCTATGTTCTATGATTTCTAGATCTCCCTCCACCTGGCCCCTGCCCTCCTTCCTATTTAAAGCTCTATCCACAAGCCATTTAAAGTGCAGCCCATCAACATTTTTCAAGATGTGGAGATGCCGGCGTTGGACTGGGGTGAGCACAGTAAGAAGTTTTACAACACCATGTTAAAGTCCAACAGGTTTGTTTCGATGTCACTAGCTTTCGGAGCGCTGCTCCTTCCTCAGGTGAATGAAGAGGTATGTTCCAGAAACATATATATAGACAGATTCAAAGATGCCAGACAATGCTTGGAATGTGAGCATTAGCAGGTGATTAAATCTTTACAGATCCAGAGATGGGGTAACCCCAGGTTAAAGAGGTATGAATTGTGTCAAGCCAGGACAGTTGGTAGGATTTCGCAGGCCAGATGGTGGGGGATGAATGTAATGCGACATGAATCCCAGGTCCCGGTTGAGGCCGCACTCATGTGTGCGGAACTTGGCTATAAGTTTCTGCTCGGCGATTCTGCGTTGTCGCGCATCCTGAAGGCCGCCTTGGAGAATGCTTACCCGGAGATCAGAGGCTGAATGCCCTTGACTGCTGAAGTGTTCCCCGACTGGAAGGGAACATTCCTGCCTGGTGATTGTCGCGCGATGTCCGTTCATTCGTTGTCGCAGCATCTGCATGGTCTCGCTAATGTACCACGCTTCGGGACATCCTTTCCTGCAGCGTATGAAGTAGACAATGTTGGCCGAGTCGCATGAGTATGTACCGCGTACCTGGTGGGTGGTGTTCTCACGTGTAATGGTGGTATCCATGTCGATGATCTGGCACGTCTTGCAGAGATTGCCATGGCAGGGTTGTGTGGTGTTGTGGTCACTGTTCTGAAGACTGGGTAGTTTGCTGCAAACAATGTTTTGTTTGAGGTTGCGCGGTTGTTTGAAGGCAAGTAGTGGGGGTGTGGGGATGACCTTGGCAAGATGTTCATCTTCATCGATGACGTGTTGAAGGCTGTGAAGAAAATGTCGTAGTTTCTCGCTGTGACAACGACTGAACGGACATCGCGCGACAATCACCAGGCAGGAATGTTCCCTTCCAGTCGGGGAACACTTCAGCAATCAAGGGCATTCAGCCTCTGATCTCCTGGTAAGCATTCTCCAAGGCATGACCTACCCTTCACGAAACCGTGTTGACTATGTCTGATCAAATTATTCCTTTCCAGATGATTATACACCCTATCTCTTATAAACCATTCCAAGATTTTGCCCACAACTGAAGTAAGGCTCACTGGTCTATAGTTACCGGGGTTGTCTCTACTCCCCTTCTTGAACAAGGGGACAACATTTGCTATCCTCCAGTCTGCTGGCACTATTCCTGTTGACAAAGATGACTAAAAGATCAAAGCCAAAGGCTCAGCAATCTCCTCCCTAGCTTCCCAGAGAATCCTAGGATAAATCCCATCCGGCCCAGGGGACTTATCTATTTTCATCCTTTCCAGAATTGTTAACACCTCCTCCTTATGAACCTCAGGCCCTTCTAGTCTAGTAGCCTGAATCTCAGTATTTTCCTCGACAACATTGTCTTTTTCCTGTGTGAATACTGACAAAAAATATTCATTTAGAATATTCTTTTATTCCTGACATATCCGTAGAAAGCTTTAGGGTTATCCTTGATCCTACCTGCCAAAGACTTATCATGTCCCCTCCTGGCTCTTCTTAGCTCTCTCTTTAGGTCCTTCCTAGCTAACCTGCAACTCTCGAGCGCCCTTACTGAACCTTCATGTCTCATCTTTACATAAGCCTCCTTCTTCCTCTTGACAAGTATTTTGACTGCCTTAGTAAACCACGGTTCCCTTGCTCGACCATTTCCTCCCTGCCTGACAGGTACATACTTATCAAGGACACGCAGTAGCTGTTCCTTGAACAAGCTCCACATTTCCATTGTGCCCATCCCCTGCAGTTTTCCTCTCCATCAGATGCATCCTAAGTCTTGCCTCATCGCATCATAATTGCCTTTCCCCCAGATATAACTCTTGCCCTGCGGTATATACCTATCCCTTTCCATCACTAAAGTAAACGTAATCGAATTGTGGTCACTATCACCAAAGTGCTCACCTACCTCCAAATCTAACACCTGTCCTGGTTCATTACCCAGTACCAAATCCAATACGGCCTCGCCTCTCGTTGGCCTATCTACATACTGTGTCAGGAAACCCTCCTACACACATTGGACAAAAACGGACCCATCTAAAGTACTCGAACTATAGCGTTTCCAGTCAATATTTGGAAAGTTAAAGTCCCCCATAACAACTATCCTGTTGCTTTCGCCCCTATCCAGAATCATCTTTGCAATCCTTTCCTCTACATCTCTGGAACTTTTCGGAGGCCTATAGAAAACCCCTAACAGGGTGACCTCTCCTTTCCTGTTTCTAACCTCAGCCCATACTACCTCAGTAGACGAGTCCTCATCAAACGCCCTTTCTGCCACCGTAATACTGTCCTTGACTAACAATGCCACCCCTCCCTTATCCAATCCTTAATCTCTCCCAACACCCATTCAAGGGCAATTCGGGATGGGCACCAAATGGCAGCGACTCCCACAGCCCCTGAAATCATTCTAAAATATTGAAATGCTTTGAGAGTTGAGGTAAGGCAATTAAAAAGAGCAAATCTTGATCGCTCGATGGCATTAGGTGTAATCACTCCATGAGATGTGATTGAGGTTCAAATGCAATCCTTCCTCTCGCATGTTGTCCAAAGGCTGCACCGAGGTGCATTAGGACCCGGCGGTGACCATGCCAAGCAACAGTCAGAGGGTGGGGACAGGCAGCAGAACCGGACTGGCAGCTTTTCCAGCACAAATCCGGTTGCAGCGACCGAGACACTGCGCCATTTGCTTCCAGCCGGATCCCTGTCGGTAAGGAGAGATCCTTCGGGAACATTCCCAACACCAACATTCTGTCGAACTGAGGGGGGAGGGGGATTTGTTTTTAGAGTTCTCGGAAACATTATAACTGACGCGATTGTAACGTTGTATCCAGGAGCCAGGCCTGAAATTGACGCGATTGTAACATTGTATCCAGGAGCCAGGCCTGAAATTGACACGATTGTAACATTGTATCCAGGACTGAAATTGACGCGATTGTAACATTGTATCCAGGACTGAAATTGACACGATTGTAACATTGTATCCAGGAGCCAGGGTTGAAATTGACGCGATTGTAACATTGTATCCAGGAGCCAGGCCTGAAATTGACGCGATTGTAACATTGTATCCAGGAGCCAGGCCTGAAATTGACGCGATTGTAACATTGTATCCAGGAGCCAGGCCTGAAATTGACACGATTGTAACATTGTATCGGGGGTCGAGGCTCCTGAAACTGACGGAATTGTAACATTGTATCCAAGAGTCGGGCCCCTGAAACTGATGAGGATCTGATCTCTGAATCGCTCTCCGTTTGATTCTGTCTCTCTCTCTCTCTCAGCTTTTCCTTTCATCCCGTGTAAATTTCCACATTCACCATGTTCGGCCTTCAGAAGTTTTTGGGAGCAGCAGGAGGCAGCGGCATGGCCGGCCAACTGCTGCAGGGACTCGTCGGTGTTATCGGGTAAGTAACAACATCTTGTTTAGATTTTTGAGATGTAAAAAAGTTAAGTCTTGGGATTTAAAAATGTGACAGCGCCTCCCCCCCCCCCCCCCCCCCCCCCCCCCCTTCCAGATCATGTCTTCCCTCTTCACCATTTTGTGATGGTTATTTTGTAAAATATGATAATTTTAGAGTTTAACTTTGAACTAAATGTCTCCCTTTGGCTCATTCTAACTTGTTTGTGTGTTACTGAAACTCCCGTTTGTATCAATCCGCGTCCCAGTTTCACTGGCTCCTCCCGGGGCGCGGTTCCAGGTCCGGATTCATCGCCCACTTTCGCAAAAAGGGTTGCTGAACAAGTTATTCAAATGGTTCGAAATATCCTGGACTTCAAACCCAGCTTTTGAAGGACCCCCCCACCCCCGCCCCCGGGACGATTAGGTGTCATACAACACCGATTTTATTTGGCACCCTGAGTGTGCCTGAACATGGGACAGTTTGGCAGCGAGGTTTACACTGGGTGGGACTGAGATACAGCACCTCCCCCTGTCGCTTGGGTTCACTTGCAAATCCGAACCTTTCATTTTGCCAAACCATTTCCTGTTGAAATCCAAACTCGCCTCAACCCAATTGCTTTGGGATTGGATTGGATTTGTTTATTGTCACGCGTACCGAGGTACAGTGAAAAGTATTTTTCTGCGAGCAGCTCAACAGATCATTAAGTACATGAGAAGAAAAGGGAATAAAAGAAAATACATAATAGGGCAACACAACATATACAATGTAACTACATAACACTGGCATCGGATGAAGCATACAGGGTGCAGTGTTAATGAGGTCAGTCCATATGAGGGTCATTTAGGAGTCTGGTGACAGCGGGGAAGAAGCTGTTTTTGAGTCTGTTCGTGCGTGTTCTCAGACTTCTGTATCTCCTGCTTGATGGAAGAAGTTGGAAGAGTGAGTAAGCCGGGTGGGAGGGGTCTTTGATTATGCTGCCCGCTTTCCCCAGGCAGCGGGAGGTGTAGATGGAGTCAATGGGTGGGAGGCAGGTTCGTGTGATGGACTGGGCGGTGTTCACGACTCTCTGAAGTTTCTTGCGGTCCTGGGCCGAGCAGTTGCCATACCAGGCTGTGATGCAGCCCGATAGGATGCTTTCTATGGTGCATCTGTAAAAGTTGGTAAGAGTCAATGTGGACATGCTGAATTTCCTTAGTTTCCTGAGGCAGTATGGTCACCAGGCCATGTGAAATGGTGACCATCTGATAATCTTTATTGTCGCAAGTAAGTGTACATTAACATTGCAATGAAGTTACTTTGAAAAGCCCCTGACACTCTTGTTATAATAATAAACTTTATTGTCGCAAATGGGCTTACATTACATAGAACATACAGCCCAAAAGGAGGCCATTTGGCCCATCGAGTCTGCATCGACCCACTTAAGCCCTCACTTCCACCCTATCCCGGTAACCCAATAATCCTTCCTAACCTTTTTGGTCACCAAGGGCAATTTACTATGGTCAATCCATCTAACCTGCACGTCTTTGGACTGCAATGAAGTTACTGTGAAAATCCTCTAGTCTCCACACTCCGGCGCCTGTTCGGGTACACCGAGGGAGAATTCAGAATGTCCAATTCACCTAATAAACTCGTCTTTCAGGATTTGTGGGAGGAAACTAGAGCATCCGAAGGAAACCCACGCAGACACGGGGAGAACGTGCAGACTCCGCACAGACAGTGACCCAAGCCAGGAATCGAACGTTGCAAGATTTTCCTATCTTAGGTTAGAGAGAAGGAATCTCCAGCGTACCCATCACAGCCACAGTCATTTTGGGGTTAGAAGGCACCCGGATCAGGGCAGCACAGTGCCGCCGAGGACCCGGGTTCGATCCCAGCCCAGGGTCACTGTCCGTGTGGAGTTGGCACAATCTCCCCGTGTCTGTGTGGGTCTCACCCCCCACAACCCAAAAAGATGTGCAGGGTAGGTGAATTGGCCGCACTAAATTGCCCCTTAATTGGGGAAAAAAAAGAATTGGGCACTCTAAATTGAAAAAAAGTCATCCAGCTCGGAAAATAAAGGCAGCAAGCTCTACGGCGTTGAGGGTAATTTGGGACTGATTCTTGGAGAATGAAGTGTTAACTTGAGGGACAGTGTAGAGTGTAACTAGCAGGAGAGTATCTGTTAAGCTAAACGGAACTTTCTTGTATGTCGTTCAGAGTGTAAGTTGCCGACTAAATAGTGAGTTTGGACCATATTGCTTTTAGTCTTTTTGTTACTGTAAAACTTGGAGATTTTTATACTTCCTGACGATTGGATACAGAGCTACACTGAAGGAATGTGGGGGGCCACACTACCTGATAGATTAATAGATTGTGGGGTGAAATCCAGGGAAGGGGAGGATAGCATTGCCAGTGGCTCACTCCAAGTTCCCCCAGGACTATTTCCTGTCTCGCACAAGCTGATCTTTGCTTGGGTGGCTTCGGGGCCCCCAGAGAGGGTGGGAATTCAGCCAAAGTTCCTGCCCGCTATCGAGTGACCGCTCCTAGGCAATTGCTTCTACTGGGGAGTAAACGTTCCCCTGTTGGGGGCTCGGATGAAATCCGCCTGCCGCTTTGTGGGTTCCATGATCGGAAAATAATCATTTGGAGGGTAGCGTGCGTGAACATGGAGGGCTCAATGATGGGAAGTGATGAAATTGGCAGGAAAGGTGCTGTCTTGTGCACCTTGCTCCCTGGAATACCTGTGCCAAGGTGTGTGCAAAATCATTGTTCGGGCCCCTTATCAACAGGTGTGGCTTTCACCAGGATTGGTTTTTCTGCATTTCATTGTAATTAGCTGCAGAGCCCTTCCCTTGGCTAAGTTACATCACACTGCTGGGAAGTCATACACAGCTGGATTCAGGGAGCCAGGAGTGAAACTCTGGGACAGTGTCAGCTGCGGGTTTGAAACGGCACTATTCAAATTTCCATCATTGTTCCCCCGGCAAAGAATCCATTAGTTTAGGTCAATTTCCATGTGTTGCTAATGCATCCTTTTAAATGCCCACGGCTTCGCTTGTCTAATCAGTTTGGCTTTGTGAGGGAGCCATGCAGATTTAGAAAATGTTTGTCAATTTCCTTTGCGAGAACCTCCTGTAAATCACTGCCAAACTGTCCCAACTCTGGATACGAAGTTACATTTGCAGCACGCAGTGTCTTCAAGGACCCTTGGCCAGACCCCAGGATGTGGGGGAATGTCCGGTTAGGGACCACTAACGTTTTGTTTAAAGTAGATGACGGTTGAGATTCGAGACACCTGCTTTTGTAAGAGGGCCTCTAGCTGGGGCAGCACGGTGGCAGAGTGGTTAGCACTGCTGCCTCACAGCGCCAGGGACCCGGGATCGATTCCGGCCTCGGGTGACTGTCTGTGTGGAGTTTGCACGTTCTCCCCGTGGCTGCGTGGGTTTCCTCCGGGTGCTCCGGTTTCCTCCCACAGTCCAAAGATGGATTGGCCATGGTAAAATTGCTCCTTAGTGTCCAAAGATGTGGAGGTTAGGAGGACAGGGTGGGGGAGGGGGTCTAGTTATGGTGCTCTTGGTAAGGCCAGTGCAGACTGGATGGGCAGAATGGCCTCCTGCACTGTATGGATTCTAAGCCATTCTAAGTTATTCCACCAGGTTTAAATAAATCAAAAACCTCTCCCTAATTCTGAAAGGTAAAAATAATTTGTATCTTATACTCTAGCATTCAGGGTACGTATGCGGTTCACGTGAATTAACAAACTAACTTGTGGTCAAACCCACCACACTACAGAGTAAATGACCGATGCAACCAAGGCAGAGTCCATGGATTTCTCACCCACCCAGACATCAGTAAATGAGTTGAAACAATCTCACTGAAATGTCCTCTTTCTCACAATGGTTTCCGATCTCCCACCTTTTGAACATCGCTCCTTGGGACACTCTCTGAATATTGCTCCCACTCCGATGCCATTAACAATGGCCCACCTCCCAGGGTCTCCATCTTGGCCCTCGAGATTCCTTCTCCCTGGATTCCGGAGTCTGCAAATCAGCCGCTACTTAACTGACATGAATTCATCTGTTCGATAGGCGGTAGTTTCATTGAGCTGACACTACCCCCTCTTGAGTTTCTCTGCACTCCTGTCTCCCTGTATCCAGCTGTGTGTGTGTGTGTGTGTGTGACTCTCCAGGGCTTCCCCTCAGCCCTTCTCCCAGTACCTCAAGCACACACCAGTGTTTTGTCTGCCTGGGGCTTCCTGCCCATGCTCCTGATTCTCTCTCTCTCCCGAAAATGATCGACTACCAACTGCTGAGCACTGACCTTGATCTGGGGACCAATCAGAATGCTCAGGGCACCACCCTTGTTACTCATGGGAACCAATGTGACACATTGGAACACCCTGTACCTTAATTATTACAATCAGAGACTGCTAATTTAGCCCTCTGGGACACAATGAATTGAATTCATCACAAGCGGATGGAAGAATGAATAAACATGCCTTTGTCAGTCTCCAGAGAGTCTACCTATGGGTTGGGTACTGTTGAAGTCTAAGTCATTTGATGGGTGAATGTGACTGAGAATTCACAGCAATATGGAATCCATTTAGTGATGTTGGCTGAGGAATAAATCACCTGATTTTCAAAATAGTAGGGAATCATAGAATCCCGACAGTGCAGAAGGAAGCCATTCAGCCCATCATGTCTGCACCGACCCTCTGAAAGAGCACACTGCCTAGACCCACTCCCCCTCCCGACCAACACAACCCCACCTAACCTCACCCCTGAACACCCAAGGGGTAATTCAGAATGGCCAATCCACCTAACCTGCACATCTTTGGACTGTTGGAGGAAACCCACGCAGGCACGGGGAGAACGTGCAAACTCCACGCAGACAGTCACCCGAGGCTGGAATTGAGCTCGGGTCCCTGGTGCTGAGAGGCTGCAGATTTGTAGAAGAATGAGGGAGGATCTTGTAGAAATATATACAATTTATGAAGGGACTAGCAATCTCTGGAGTGGGCCCAAGGAGGTTTTGTTAATCCAATCCCACGCCAGTTGAAGTACCAAGAGTCACATTCTCGTGTAGCTATTGTTGCAGTTAAACCTGCGACAGCCACAAATTCTATATTGGAATGCCCTCCGTTTGTAACAGTGGCCGGGATTCTCCGGCCGTTGGGATTCCCTGTTACCGCTGGCCGTGCAGCCCCGCCCACCGGTTTCCGGGCACCCGAACCGGCTTCGATAGGAAATCCCATTGACAAATGGCGGGAGTAGCGAATCATGCAGCCAGCCAATGGCACGCCAGTGAGAAATGACGTGACTTGAGGGAACTGGCGAATCCTGCTGGCACGGTGGTTAGCACTGCTGCCTCACGGTGGCAGGGTCTCGGGTTCGATTCCCGGCTTGGGTCACTGTCTGGAGTCGGCACGTTCTCCCCGTGTCTGCGTGGGTTTCCTCCGGGTGCTCCGGTTTTCCCCCCACAGTCCAAAGATGTGCAGGTTGGGTGGATTGGCCACGATCAATTGTTCCTTGGTGTTCAAAAGATTAGGTTAAGGCGTTATTGGGAGAGGGTGGGGGAGTGGACATGAGTAAGGTGCTGTTTCAAAGGGCCGGTGCAGGCGGCCAATCCACCTAACCTGCACGTCTTTGGACTGTGGGAGGAAACCGGAGCGCCCGGAGGAAACCCACGGGGAGAACATGCAGACTCCGCACAGACAGTGACCCAGCGGGGGATCGAACCTGGCGCTGTGAAGCCACAGTGCTATCCACTTGTGTTACCGTGCTGCCCCAAACGTTTGGTGTATCAGAGCACAGGAGATGGGCTTGATGCTAACCCATTGATCTAACCATCCTGTGTCAGGTATCTTTCCTGATTAGGTCTTGCACCCTTTCTATACAGTTCAGGTGAGGTGGTCGGTGTGAAGTGGCGTTATCACTGGAGTGGTAACGTAGAGACCCAGGGTAACGCTCTGGGGACCCGGGTTCGAACCCCACCATGGCGGATGGTCAAATTGGAGTTCCTTAAAAATCTGGAGTTAAAAGTCTAACCTATTTGTCGTTTTAAAAAAACCCATCTGGTTCACGAAGGGAGGGAAATCTGCCATCCTTACCTGGTCTGGCCTACATGTGACTCCCTCCGAACAAAGGCCATTGGGGATGGACAATATGTGCTGGCCTAACCAGCCACGCCCACATCCCATGAACTAATTCTAAAAATAAAAAGTGAACCGAACTCAACATTTTAGAGCAGTTTCACCCCCCTCCGAAAATCAGCAATTGTGCATTTGAGATTAGTGTATTTGTTGGGAAAACCGATGATTTAAGGCCATCGTAAATATGCAGGATGTTTGCATTCGGTGCTTTGAGATGTTAAATACATGAAGGAGAAGATCGTGAAAGATGTAATCACAATAGTATAATAATAATAATAACCTTCTATTGTCAAAAGTATGAAGTTACTGTGAAAAGCCCCTAGTCTCCACATTCCGGCGCCTGTTCAGGTAAGCTGGTATGGGAATTGAACCCTCGCTGCTGGCCTTGTTCTGCAACACAAACCAGCAGCTATCTAGCCCACTGAGCTAAACCAGCCCGATACCTATCCGGATAGATTGGGACTGGTTTAGCACAGTGGGCTTAACAGCTGGCTTGTAATGCAGAACAAGGTCAGCACGGTTCAATTCCCGTACCGGCCTCCCCGAACAGGTGCCGGAATGTGGCGGCTAGGGACTTTTCACAATAACTTAATTGAAGCCTAATAATAAGTGATTATTTTTATTAGATTGACAAAGAGCTATCCAGACTGGAAACATTAGCTCCGTTCTCTCTCACCACCGATGCTGTCAGACTTGCTGATGTTGTTTTTGTTTTCTATCACTATTAAATGACCGGTTTTTGCATTCAATATTGTATGTAAATCTGTAACATTTGCATATTTAAATGTGTTTAATATATGCAGCATTTAAATATATACTGTTTCTTCTTCTTTCCCACATTCTGCCCTCCAGACAAATGTCAACTGGACCAGTGAGTATCCCAAATCTTTACTACTGTTTTAAGTTGATTTAAATTCAAGTTCGTTATGGCGTCCGATCCTGCTCCTGATCGGAGCTTTTTAGAAAATTGTCAGAGCTGCTCTCGGCCGTGAGGAACGTCAGCCAGGGTTGTTATTTCTCTGCTTCCTGCCCCGGTGCCAAGTGTTCACTAATGCGGCCAACGTTGACTGTCCATGCTCAGCCATGTAGCCCATGGGTGGAGTTGGTCGGATTCTAACCAGTGCCCGTCTCCCAAGTGAGTTAGTGGCCTCGGGAAATTGTGATGCTGAAACAAGTGGGAACGGCGTCGGGATTTTTCGGAATGCCTGTTTCGCTGCCGCAGTGAAGGTCAGTCTCCAGAAGGGTTCATGCGCAGTGGAGGGCACTGGCGCATCTGTTGCCAGCGTGGCACCACTCGTGCTTTCACTTGCCTCTACCATCCTGGGAATGGTGGCACAGTGGGTAACCTCCGGTTTGATTCTGGTCTCGGGTGACCGTGTGGAGTTTGCACGTTCTCCCTGTGCCTGCGTGGGTTTCTTCCGGGTGCTCCGGTTTCCTCCCACAGTCCAAAGATGTGCAGGTTAGGTGGGATTGTCCATACTAAATTGCCCCCTGGTGTCCAAAAGGTTAGATGGGGGTTAAGGGATTATGGGGAGTGGGGCTAGGTAGGATGCTCTTTCAGAGGGGCGGAATGGCCTCCCTCCACACTATAGGGATTCTACGATTTGAGTGAATCCTACCACAGATGGGGAAAATCTAGAAATTGCATGGGGTCCCCAGTGACATCTTGTGTTGGTTTGGTTAGCAGCCTGCAGACGAAATCTCCAGAAAGAGATTCAATACTTCTCAGGATCGAGAGAAGGGAAAGCGCTGATAAGCACCATGTCAGGAATCCCGGTCGGCAATGCCGGAGAGGCGGGCGGCATGTGGCACAGTGGTTAGCACTGGGACTGCGGCGCTGAGGACCCGGGTTCGATCCCGGCTCTGGGTCGCTGTCTGTGTGGAGTTTGCACATTCTCCCCGTGTCTGCGTGGGTTTCGCCCCCACAACCCAAAGATGTGCAGGGTAGGTGGATTGGCCACACTAAATTGCCCCTTAATTGGGGGAGAAAAAAAAAATTGGGAACTCTAAAAATTTATTTTAAAAAAGTAATGCTGGAGAGACTCCACTATAGTTCCCAAGATTTTTATTTCCTTCTGGGAATAATGCTGGGAGTAAGGGACATAATGCTGGGAATAAGGGACATTAGTTACTTGGAGACGCTGGGATTATTTTGGAAGCAGGGAAGGTTAAACTTTGGAATATGAAGGGAAATCTATTTTCCGTAGAATCCCAACCGTGCAGAAGGAGGCCTTTCAGAGTCAACATTGACTCTCTGTAAGAGTTCCAAACCCAGACCCACTCGCCCGCCCTATCCCATAACCCCACCTAACCTCTACATCCCTGGACACTACGGGGCAGTTTAGCATGACCAATCCACCTAACCTGCACATCTTTGGACTGTGGGAGGAAACCGGAGCACCCGGAGGAAACGCGCAGACACGGGGAGAACGGGCAAACTCCGCACAGTCACCTGAGGCTGGAATCTAATCCGGGTTCATGGCACAGTGCGGCAGCAGTGCTAACCACTGTGCTACCAATTTTACACCGGACGCAGCTAGTAATCAAGAATTTGCAGACTTTAGGTAGTTGGCAAGAGCAGATTGAGGTGCAAGGCATTTTGAAATAATTCCGTGCTATGATTTCGAAAGTGCTGTTTGACAGGGAAGCCACTTCAAAAAAAAATTCCAAAACTATGGAGAAAGTGCAAAGGAGTGTGATTAATCTGCTCTTCCAAAATGCTGACACAAGCATGAGGCACTGAAATGGCTGCCCCCTGGGTTATAATGTTCCAATATAACATCACAGACTGACTATTAGCATTGCTTCCTTTGTTTCTGCCTTTAAACATTAGAACAATAAAATCTTTACAGTTCTGAAGGAGGCCATTCAGCCCATCAAGTCTGAACCGCCCTCTGAAAGGGCACCCTACCCAGACCCACTCCCCTGCCCAATCCCTGTAACCCCACCTTAAACTGCACATCTTTGGAAACTAAGCAGCAATTTATCATGGCCAATCCACCTAACCTGCACATCTTTGGACTGTGGGAGGAAACCGGAGCACCCGGAGGAAACCCACGCGCACACTGGGAGAACGTGCAGACTCCGCACAGACAGTCACCCGAGGCCGTAATGGAACCCGGGTCCCTGGTGCGGTGAGGCAACAGTGCTAACCACTGGGCCGCCCTTTGTCCCAACTGTGCTCCACTCTCCAATGGAAAATAGGATTTATATCTCATAATTCCACACCATCCCAACCCACTCCGTAGAATCCTCTTTCGCCCTCTCTCTCCTGGCGAGTCTGTAAATCTTTAAAGGCGAAATGTGGCTCTGCTTGAATGTCATTGGTAGTTATCGGCGGGAATTCTCCAGGTGCAGGACTCTCAGTTCCCGCTGGTAGCTCACCCCTGCCCGCGTGTTTCCCGGTGGCGCAGGGTGGCTTCAACGGGAAATCCCATTGACAAGCGGCGGGAAGAGAGCATCTCTTCCAGCTAATGGCACATCGCCGAGAAATATGCGGCTAGGAGACCGCAGGGTTCCCGCCCGCTGCGCCCGCCGGTCTCCCGCCCCCCCGCGCCCGCCGGTCTCCCGCCCCCCCGCGCCCGCCGGTCTCCCGCCCCCCGCGCCCGCCGGTCTCCCGCCCGCCGGGCTCCCGCCCCCCGCGCCCGCCGGGCTCCCGCCCCCCGCGCCCGCCGGGCTCCCGCCCCCCGCGCCCGCCGGGCTCCCGCCCCCCGCGCCAGCCGGGCTCCCGCCCCCCGCGCCCGCCGGGCTCCCGCCCCCCGCGCCCGCCGGGCTCCCGCCCCCGCGCCCGCCGGGCTCCCGCCCCCCGCGCCCGCCGGGCTCCCGCCCCCCGCGCCCGCCGGGCTCCCGCCCCCCGCGCCCGCCGGGCTCCCGCCCCCCGCGCCCGCCGGGCTCCCGCCCCCCGCGCCCGCCGGGCTCCCGCCCCCCGCGCCCGCCGGGCTCCCGCCCCCCGCGCCCGCCGGGCTCCCGCCCCCCGCGCCCGCCGGGCTCCCGCCCCCCGCGCCCGCCGGGCTCCCGCCCCCCGCGCCCGCCGGGCTCCCGCCCCCCGCGCCCGCCGGGCTCCCGCCCCCCGCGCCCGCCGGGCTCCCGCCCCCCGCGCCCGCCGGGCTCCCGCCCCCCGCGCCCGCCGGGCTCCCGCCCCCCGCGCCCGCCGGGCTCCCGCCCGCCGGGTTCCCGTCCGCCGCGCCCGCCCGCCGCGCCCGCCGTTCTCCCGCCCGCCGTTCTCCCGCCCGCCGCGCTTCCGCCCGCCGCGCCCGCCGGGCTCCCGCCCGCCGCGCCCGCCGGGCTCCCGCCCGCCGCGCCCGCCGGGCTCCCGCCCGCCGCGCCCGCCGGGCTCCCGCCCGCCGCGCCCGCAGGGCTCCCGCCCGCCGCGCCCGCAGGGCTCCCGCCCGCCGCGCCCGCAGGGCTCCCGCCCGCCGCGCCCGCAGGGCTCCCGCCCGCCGCGCCCGCAGGGCTCCCGCCCGCAGGGTTCCCGCCCCCCGCGCCCGCAGGGTTCCCGCCCGCAGGGTTCCCTTTTGAACACTTGTTATCAAAATGAGGCAAGTTTAAAAAAAACAAAAAAACTTTATTTGGATCAGGTCATGCAATAGCCTTGAGGAAGATATTGAATCCGAGTTGCCAATCACACGTCCCAGGCCTGGGAAGTAAATTTCCGAAGGATTTCTTTATAAAATAAAACCTACAACTGGTACCTAATTGAGTATTGACAGCAAGGAAGTACGTTTTCTGCCACGTTCTGGTCTGCAATGTTTGGACACTGTGACGGGCCTGTGATTTCGTCTGTTGTGTTGACCTTTCTGACAATCTGTTGACCTTTCCACCGTAGGCCGAGCAGCCCCGCCATGTTTCGCAGATCGAGGCCTCCGAGAACGACGAGGAGAGAAAGTTCCGGCAGATCTTTAAGAGTCTGGCTGGCGAAGTAAGCATTAATAGTGCCTATTAGCGTATTTGTGAACTGTTCTGAACTATGTTCGTGCATTCCGAGGAGTCTCCCAAATAGTTCCGGTTAACTGAAGGTATTGGATACCAAGGGCGAGGTTCTCCCAAAAGATGATTGGCATTTTGGGTGTGTTTGGCGGGGTGATTCCCGCCGGATTTGTGGGTGGGATCCACACCAGTATTCACCCACACTTGAATAAATGTTTGGGGGGCCTCGGGGAGTTTGTCCCCACTACAGCCCGCACTTTGAAATGTTTCCTTCGCTGGGGAGCTGAACGCGCCGGTGAGACCGGCGCCTCTGAGATCGGGCCGCCATTTTCAAAGGGTGCCCCGATCAGCACCACCAACACGGGCATTGCCATCTCCCCGTAGACAGTGGGTGAGGCTGAGGGGCTGTTGGACAGAGAACGACTCCCTGTCCAATTCACATCTCCTCTCCTGTTAGTCAGTGGGTGACTTCTGATAGGACAGCCACTCCTGTCAATCACTGCAGCTGACACAGTTGGTGCCCCTCCCCTCTGTTTTATTAAGTATATTTTGATGAATTCTGAAGCGTTCGACAACCAGCACTTAATAAAGGGAGGGGTGAATGTTGCTGGAGTGCGTCTCCAGCACTTTGGAGAGATGTGTCTGAGTCACCAGAAATATCTGTTCATTGAGGTGTGGTCACAAACCCTGCGCAGCTGCTGAACACAGCCACGGAAAGGGTTGTCTGATCACTGCTTTGGGTTATTGTCTTCTGACACACCAATTGCAATGTCTCAAATCTCAAAGGGCAAACTGTTTTTAAAAACTTGCATGGTGGGATGTGGCCATCACTGGCTGGGTTCTTGGCCATCATTACCCTCTTAATTCCAGTTTTTTTCCCCCCATTGAATTCAAATCGCACCACCTGCTGTGTTAGGATCAGCTGTTTGTTATTAACATCACACACTTCCAGAAGGATGTGGAGGCTTTAGAGAGGGTACAGAAGAGGGTTACCAGGGCGTTGCCTGGTATGGAGGGCATTAGCTGTGAGGAGCGGTTGAATAAACTCTGTTTGTTCTCACTGGAACGACTGAGGTTGAGGGGAGACCTGATAGAGGTATACAAAATTATGAGGGGCATAGACAGAGTGGATAGTCAGAAGCTTTTTCCCAGGCTGGAAGAGTCAATTACTCGGGGGTATAGGTTTAAGGTGAGAGGGGCCAGGTTCAGAGGAGATGTACGAGGCAAGTTTTTTTACACCGAGGGTAGTGGGTGCCTGGAACTCGCTGCTGGAGGAGGTGGTGGAAGCAGGTACGATAGTGACGTTTAAGGGGCGTCTTGACAAATCATAGATTATCATAGAATTTACAGTGCAGAAGGAGGCCATTCGGCCCATCGAGTATGCACCGGCTCTTGGAAAGAGCACCCTACCCAAGGTCAACACCTCCAACCTATCCCCATAACCCAGTAACCCCACCCAACACTAAGGGCAATTTTGGACACTAAGGGCAATTTATCATGGCCAATCCACCTAACCTGCACATCTTTGGACTGTGGGAGGAAACCGGAGCACCCGGAGGAAACCCACGCACACACACGGATGTGCAGACTCCGCGCTGACAGTGACCCAAGCCAGAATCGAACCTGGGACCCTGGAGCTGTGAAGCAATTGTGCTACCCACAATGCTACCGTGCTGCCCCCGCATTGAACTGTCTCTATCCACCCTAGTGACAAAATTGTGCCTGTGGCTGGTGAGTGGTGGTCAGGGTGAACAGGTCAAGGTGCAAACATGCGAGATTAGGTGTAGGGTTGAAGTTCAGCCACTGAAGCAAGATGGCGCCCAAGGGCTGCGCTCCGAAAACCCGGAGCTTGTAGGACTGGGAGAAATGATCCTGATCTATTTTTCCGTGGGGAGGTGAAGAGAACAAAGATATCCCAAGGTGGATACTCCTGATTTGTTCAGTGTTGAAAAAAATGAGATATGCTGGGTTCCGAGAAATTCTTGCCACCCGACCCTTGTGTTCCTCCTGCAAAGCAATGGGAATTGGGATAGTCACTTGGAATAAGTGGGGTGTGCAGTGATCTAAGAGAAGGTCTGGTTCTTTGCAGGACATGGAGGTGAGTCCGTTGGAGCTGAAGAACATTCTCAACAAAATTGTGTGCCGGCGTAAGTAGTGGTTTTATTTCCGTGGCCTTGTCGCTGCACCTCCGTATGATGTGATAATGTCAAATTGGTCTTTGTGTAGTCTTTATTAGTGTCTCGTTAACACTGCAATGAAGTTACTGTGAAAATCCCCTCGTCGCCACACTCCGGCGCCTGTTCGGGGACACCGGGAGAATTCAGAATGTCCAATTCACCTAACGGCACGTCTTTCGGGACTTGTGGGAGGAAACCCACGCGGACACGGGGAGAACGTGCCGACTCCGCACAGACAGTGACCCAAGCCGGGAATCGAACCTGGGACCCTGGCGCCGTGAAGCAACAGTGCTAGCCACTGTGCTGCCGTGACACCCAGTGGGTTTCCGTGTGGCTCAGATGGTGGCCTTTTCGAGACTGAAGCAGAAATTTGTGGGGTGAAGCATTACTGCAGAACCATACCTATCGGGCTTATGCAAATCTTGCCTATCCTGGTTCTAAAATTACTAATTGATCTAGCATCATTTGTGGAGGAGAGTTGCAGACTTGTACCACCCTTTGTGAAGAATTGTTTTCCAATTCCATTCCTAAAAGGTCTGCTTTTTATTTCCGAAGACAGTTGCCCCCTGGTCCTCGACTTCCCAACAAGCTGAAACAACTTCTCTCCATCTGTTCCCCTTAATATCTTTTAAACTTTAATCAAATCCCCCATGAACCTAAATCCAATGCAACCATAGTCTGTTTAGTCTCTCCCTGTAGCCTAACCCTCCGTCTATTCTAGTAACTCTATGCTGCATTTGGTGCGCTGCGTTTTTTTCCTGCAGGTGTTGTCCTTCAGGTCAGATGTCGAATTCCCATCTTTTGTTTGTTCTTGATGCTGGCAAGGCCATAAACTGTTTCCAATCCGAGTGGTTTGCCACACCAGAGGTCTGTAAGAATCAATGAGATTGGGTCTGGAGGAGAGGTTTGATAAACTCGCTATGTTCTCACTGGAACGACGGAGGTTGAGGGACGACCTGATAGAGGTCTACAAGATTATGAGGGGCATGGACAGAGTGGATAGTCAGAAGCTTTTTCCCAGGGTGGAAGAGTCAATTACTCGGGGACATAGGTTTAAGGTGTGAGGGGCAAGGTTTAGAGGAGATGTGCGAGGCAAGTTTTTTACACCGAGGGTGGAGGGTGCCTGGAACCCGCTGCCGGAGGAGGTGGTGGAAGCAGGTACGATAGTGACGTTTAAGGGGCATCTTTACAAATACATGAATAGGATGGGAATAGAGGGATACGGACCCCGGAAGTGTAGAAGATTGTAGTTTAGTCGGGCAGCATGGTCGGCACGGGCTTGGAGGGCCGAAAGACCTGTTCCTGTGCTGTACCTTTCTTTGTTCTTTGTTCTGGAGTCACCTGTAGGCCAGACCGGGTCAGGATGGCAGATTTCTTTCCCTAAAGGGGAAGGAACTAGATGGGTTTTTACAACAATCGCTGATCGTTGTCATGGTCACAATTACAGAGACTAACTTTATTCAGATTATTGGAGAGCCTGATTATTTAAAGGTTTGGCATTCTGGCCAGCATTTGTTGCTCAACCAACATCATCAAGCAGAACTATTGGTCATAGCTTATGTTGGGATTTTGGTAGGTTTTAATTGACACTTATTATGATCCTGGACTAGACCCCAGCAGCTGCTAGGATACAGGACAGAAACCCCAGTATTTTATTTACTTTGTAAGACTGTGAGGAAAGGATACTTGGCCCCAGGAGTAACCTCACACAGAAATAGGGATATGGTATATTAAAACAAACTTTATTACTAACACAGATTAAAATAACTTTAACATCATATTAGAAAATAGCCTAGAATTACCAGATAAACAATGCTTAACAATGACAAAGAAACACTAACTCCTAACCTCTATCTTTTATCTCCACTCCAGCAAAAGCCATCTCGGGTCAAAATCCACTTTTCACTCATTAGCCAACCCAGGAATACTTTAAAGAGATGTCTTGGATAAAGTGTTTTGAGAGAGAGCGATCTTTCAGGAAACCAGCTTGCAGATTCCTGCCTGTGTCAAACTGCTCTTTAACCTGCCAGGCTTTTCAGAAGCTGTTCTCTTCACAGGCAGAATCTTTTTGACTCAACTGCTTTGGGAGAAACTGCTAGTCTGTTCACAGACTGGTGAAAACTGAACTCAAAAGCTCAACACCCGACTTCTTCAGCCACTGGCTCCTCCCATTGACTACATCATCATCTTAAAGCTAAACGCAATGTCCCTAATTATCTAATCCCCAGAGAACCTTCATTATATGAACAGAATCCCATTTGCCCTACTTCAGATAAACAATATAAATGGTTGGAATGGAAGATGATTTCATTTTTACGGTGCTTTAATTGCACCTCTGCAGCCGAAGTATCTGCAGGATTTTTAAGAAACATGACTGCAGCAGTTATACACACACACACACACACACACACACACACACACACACACACACACACTAACCTAGACTTGTAACCCTTACTGGACAAAATACAAATAATACAATCTATATCACTGTCCAGTGACTGTGTATCAAATTCATTAACTGCAATACGTTTGAGACATTGAGGATGTGGTTATAGTCTGTTGGCCCCTGCAGTTCGAAGCCGGTTATGATACGAACCTGTTGCTTTTGTAGCGATGATTGTTCTCATTATTGTGCAAAATTGGCCTGGAGTCTCCAGGGATTGAGGATCCATCTCCAGGGCACCACCGTGTGGAACCCTGGAGAAAGATCATTGGGGGAGGGCAGTGGGGGTGAGGAAGCTGTTTGGATGATAGTCGAGCACAATGAGTGTTTTATCTTCCGATTGGCGTAGGAAGCTCGATCGTCATAAGGATGGATGTGTTGACCGACTATTGGCTGGAGTATGGAGGGGGCAGGCCGTGTGATGGGAACCTCCAGGAATACATTTCATCTCAGTTGGCAACCCTAATTGTGCAATCAATTGAGTATTTTGACAGATGTCCGAGGATTACAATGTTTAGAAGTGTGGGCGGGTTTTTTCGTTGGAGCAGAGTGAGAGAGAGGGGATGGGGCACACAGTATATCACCATCTTCCACACGCTATCCTTAAGAGGAAGAGAGAGGATGGGATACACAATATATATAGAATCATAGAATTTACAGTGCAGAAGGAGGCCATTCGGCCCATTGAGTCTACACCAGCCCTGGGAAAGAGCACCCTACTTAAGCCCACACCTCCACCCTATCCCTATCACCCAATAACCCCACCTCCGCTTTGGACACGAAGGGAAAATTTAGCAAGGCCGATCCACCTTACCTGCACATCTTTGGACTGTGGGAGGAAACCGGAGCACCCGGAGGAAACCCCACGCAGGCACGGGAAGAACGTGCCAAGCCAGGAACCGAACCCAGGTCCCTGGCACTGTGAAGCAACAGTGCGAAGCGCTTGTCAATGGGATTTCCCATTGAAGCCATCCCATCCCACCGGGAGAAGAGAACCCCAATGGCTGGAGAATTCCGGCCAAGATAGAAGCAGGAGTGGAAGAGTAGACCCTACGGCCTTTCCAGCTGCTCGACCATTCTATACGATCATGACTCAACTTAGGCTTCAACCCCAACCTAGTCAGTAAAAATCAGCCTATCCCAGTCTTAAATCTATTCAATGAAAGAGCATTCACAATCCTCTTGGGGTTAGGAATTCCAAATATTCACATCCCTTTGAGGGAAAAAATTTCTCCTCATCTCAGTCCTAAATGATTGTCCCTTGATCCTGAGAATGTGGTCCCACGTCCTAGCTTCCCAGCTATTGGGAACAATCTCCACGTCTACCCTGTCAAACCCCTTGAGAAACTTGTAGTGTTCGATGAGAATCACCTCTCATCCTTCAGAAGTGCCGGGAATATGGACCTAATTTACCCAGCCCCTCCACGCAGAGACTGGGGTGATGGTGAGAGAGATTGGCCAATTTCTGATTCCATCCTTTCCTGGTTGTTTTTGGATGAAATCGATTCCTGGTGTTAATTTTGACGCTGAATATTTTATTCTCGCACAGATGCTGACCTGCAGACTGATGGCTTCAGCCTGGAGTCCTGCCGCAGTATGGTTGCTGTTATGGATGTATCCTCCCGTGAAAGGCAAAGCTAATTTTCGCCTCCCAAAAGTTGGCTGAGGGTCTCGACCTGTTCCTAATGTCCCAGCCCTTTCTTCCCCCACTGAATACTGATGGATGATTCCATGCTCCATCGCTCGTGTGGTTCTGGGTTAGTTGACTTTCATCAGGAGAGGGGGGTGGCGGGTTGTGACTGGAGGGAACGTATCCAAACTTTCCCCAAGTAGCAAATGACAGCTTATGTGAAACCAACCCATCTCCTCCTCAGCCGTCCTTCAGGTTATTGCACCACCTTGCTGTATAATACTTTCACTCATCCAATTCCATTCTTCCCTGTAAAATACTAATCTGTATTAGTGTCACAAGCAGGCTTCCATTAACACTGTAATGAAGCTACTGTGAAAAGCCCCTAGTCGCCAATTTCCGGCACCTGTTCAGGTACACAGAGGGAGAATTCAGAATGTCCACTTCACCTAACACTACGTCTCTCGGGACTTGTGGGGGGAAACCGGAGCACCCGGAGGAAACCCGTGCAGACACGGGGAGAACGTGCAGACTCCGCACAGACAGTGACCCAAGTTGGGAATCGAACCCGGGTCCCTGGCGCTGTGAAGCAACAGTGCTAACCACCGTGCCGCCCATTGTAATTGTTGAGGTGCTGTTGTACCAAATGCCGTTTGGCCATCACCCCTGTGTTCGCTGAGCTTTGCTAGAATTTGCTTCCCAGTCCTGAGCCATTGTTTCTTGGGTCGCCTCCCATTTCTCATCGCCGCGCCTCAAAAACACCCTGGCTTCCATGTTTGCCGAAGGCACCTAGCTCTCCCTCAGCAGCCGCTCCTCCACTGTTGCTAAACTGTCAGATTGGCCTATCCAACATCCAGTGCTGGATGAGCAGAAATGTCCTCCAATTAAATATTGAATAGCCTGAAGCTATTGTTTAAGTTCCTTGTCCCAAACTCTATTCCCTCTGCCTACCAACTCCATCCCTTGCCCTGGGAACAGTGCAAGGCCCATTGGTCAGTTTGCTATCGGGGTGACATGTCTGGCCCCGAGATGATGAGCATATCTCAGCCGCCACTAACACTGCCTTTTTCAATCACTAACCTCGCTCAATCCCCCCATACCTCCGCTCATCTCCGAAACCACTATCCATGTCTTTGATACTTCCATGTTCTGACCTCTTGAGCTTTAGACAAGAGAGCTTTGGATGAACTATATCTTAATCTTGCACCAAGTTCCTTGTTCGCTGCTCTACACTGGTTAAGCAGTGTCTCTCTTTTAAAATTCTCCTCCTAGTTTTCAAATCTCTTCCTAGCCTCGCCCTCCCTTCCCTCCGTAATCTTCTCTGAGCCCGCAATCATCTGGTATGTTTCTAATGACCTCTTGAGCACCCATTGACTCCTGCTCAATTGACGCCTTAAATTTAAAATTCTCACTCTCAGCTCTGTGTCCGATCCCACTAGAGAGCTCCGTCAATTCTCACCTGCAAATTCCTTTTCCTCACCCCATTAGCAGCTATGTCTTCAACCGCTTAGGTGGTAAGTTCTGGAAATCTCTCCCGAAAACCCTTTACTACTTTCTCCCCCCCCTTTAAAACACACCTTAAGATCCAACTCTTCCACTTGGTTTTTGGTCACCTGTCCCTAAGGTGGTCCCCATGTGACTTGCTGTCAAATTTGGTCGGACAATTCTCTGAAGCGACTTGGGGCCTTCTACTTTAAGGTTCCTATGTAAATGCAAATCTTTCTTTTGTGAGGCTGGTTTGAACCTTGTGTGTGTTTGATTGAGTTTGTTACACTGCCTTAACTGAATGGTCCAGGCCGACAGCACTGGGAGGCTGGGCTTTGAAGAATTCAAATACCTTTGGAACAAGATTAAGATGTGGCAGGTATGTATATGCCAGAGTAGAATGTGTACGTATCGATATGTGTGTCTGTATTAGGCTCAGTATATACTGGGTTATTGCCTCCCCCAGGCTCATTGTGACCTGGTTGCACTGTGACAGTGTCACTAAGACACGTGTATCAGAATGTTCCACGTCAAATGGGTAGCAAAATCCTTGTTTTGAAAAAGAATTTAGACTCAAACTTGATTCATAGTGCTTAATGGTGTATAAAGGCCAATATATCAGCAAAGCTAGACTCCGGCGCCTGTTCGGGTACACGGAGGGAGAATTCAGAATGTCCAATTCACCTAACAGCACGTCTTTCGGGACTTGTGGGAGGAAACCGGAGCACCCGGAGGAAACCCACACAGACACGGGGAGAACATGCCAACTCCACACAGACAGTGACCCAGCGGGGAATCGAACCTGGGACCCTGGTGCTGTGAAGAATCCAGAATTCTCTTTCCAGCCAAAAGCTGCTGGGACTGGGGCGGTAGTCCAGAACGAGACCATAAAGTGCAAGGGATCCTGGGCTTCATAACTCGGGGCAGAGAGTAGATATGCAAGGTCATGGGGAACCTTTAGAAAATGCCGAGTTAGTCTCAACTGGAGCATGGTGTTCAATTCAGGGCACCTCTCTTCACAGAATCATAGAATTTACAGTGCAGAAGGAGGCCATTCCGCCCATTGAGTCTGCACCGGCCCTTGGAAAGAGAACCCCGTCTCACCTTTTTGGACGCTAAAGGCAATTTAGCATGGCCAATCTACCTAGCCCTGCACATCTTTAGACTGCAGGAGGAAACCGGAGCACCCGGAGGAAACCCACACAGACACGTGGCACCCGGAGGAAACCCACACAGTCACCCAAGGCTGGAATTGGACCAGTGTCCTTTGCGCTGTGCGGCAGCGGTGCTAACCACTGTGCTGCCCTCCTGTTCCCTAAAGGGACATGAGTGAACTGGATTGTTTTTTAACAACATTATCACCTTTACTGAGGCTTTCAATTCTATAGTTTTCAATTGAATTTAAATTCCACCATCCTACTGTTGTGGGATATGAACCCGTGACCTTGGACCATTAGCCTGGGCCTCTGGATTGCTTTGTCTGGTCATATTACCATTAGGTCGCCACCCGCTCCTGGACTCTGGGTAGATTCCAAGCACTGAGCTCTAACAATCCTACACTCACTGGTCCCCTTGGGGAAGTGACGTACCTTGTGGCATGATTCCTGATTAATGCCATCCATATGGATCTCTCACAACTATGAGCTTCGCTTCCATCCTGGGAAAGTACTTGCATTGCCAACACTGGCCAGTATCTCTGGGTTACTGGGAAGAAGTGTAGCTACATTTCTACCCAGCCTGTCCACTGGGCCCCTGGTGGGATATGTATATCCGCTCATCGTGGTCATGCGCGAAGAGTAGACATTGAGTTGAGGTGCGTTATAGGGTGAATAATGTAATTGTTATGCTGAATCCGTGCCTTGGACTATTTGCTCTGTCCGCGTGTGGTGTTTGAACTAACTGTGCAACTCCCCTTCACAGGCTGTCTACAAAAGATTTGATGCTGACAAATCAGGAACAATTAACAGCCAGGAACTGCCTGGGGCGTTCGAAGCTGCAGGTGAAACATGTGATACAATCGGCCTGGCACCCTGGCCAGCCCTGCCCGGATTGGGGGGGGGGGGTGGGGGGGGGGGCGGACAGGGCAGGTCTGGCAGCATTTTTCACCTGTTTAACACGGATGAATCCGCCTTCAAGTGCAAAATGCCTGTTTTACCGTAGACTCGCTACAGTGCACAGAGGCACCACTTGCCCCATCGTGTCTGGTGTCTGCCAGCCTTCCGAAAGACCACCCTTCCCAAGCCCGTTCCCCCCCCCCACCCCCCCCCCCCCACCCCCACCCCCCACCCCCACCCCATCGTTGCAACCTAACCTTGACATCTTTGGACTGTGGGAGGAAACCGGAGCACCCGGAGGAAACCCACGCAGACATGGGGAGAGCGTGCAGACTCCGCACAGACAGTGACTCGAGGTCGGAATCGAACCCGGGACCCTGGCGCTGTGAGGCAGCAGTGCTAACCACTGTGCTGCCTGGTGGTTTATTATGTCTCTGCGCCTTAATCCTTAAACGTCTCTCAAATGGGACCTTGTTAAGTGAGTGTGGCGTTATCAAATGGACAGTCCACCTTCAATTGAAATATCGCATTGATATTTGAGACTCCCTTTACTTTGAAACCATTCTGCGTGCTCCCTATCCTTGGCGCTCAAGATAAACATTGGTGTTTCGAATACCCATATGATAAATTAACAGACTCTATTAAAAACTTCCCATGGCCATTGTGAGGTTTAAAACTAAGCTCGCCAATGTTTTACAAGAACACCTCCCAGATCTGCACTCTATCGAGGGCAGCAGACGCTCCCCACTCTGACAAGGACATATATTGCCGTTCTTTCTTGCTGGCTCAGAATCTTGGCACTCCCTCCTGTAACAGAACTGTGGGCCTATGTTCACTGCCAGCTTCTCAAGGGAACCAATGGATGATCAATAAATGCCCAGCCTGAGAATGCCAAGAGCTGTCCCTGACAGGACGTTGTGGGTCGGTGAATGATCTCCACGCTGTGGAGAAGACGAGTTGGGGGATGTTTTTGCTCCTGACTACAGTCCAATGACAGCTGAATGCGATAGAAAATATACCACTCGGAGCTGACATTGCTCTCATCAACTTCCAAATGGAGAGGGGTGGCAGAGTGGCTCATAATCTTTATTGTCACAAGTCGGCTTACATTAACACTGCAATGAAGTTACTGTGAAAAGCCCCTAGTCGCCACATTCTGGCACCTGTTCGGGTACACAGAGGGAGAATTCAGAATGTCCAATTCACCTAACAGCACGTCTTTCGGAACTGTGGGAGGAAACCGGAGCACCCGGAGGAAACCCACGCCAACACGGGGAGAATGTGCAGACTCCGCACAGACAGTGACCCAAGCCGGGAATCGAACCTGGGACCCTGGAGCTGTGAAGCACCAGTGCTAACCACTGTGCTACCGTGCCGCCAACTGCTGCCGGATTCAATCCTGGCCCCGGGTCCCTGTCCGTGTGGGAGTTTGCACATTCTCCCCGTGTCTGCGTGGGTCTCACCCCCACAACCCAAAGATGTGCAGGTTAGGTGGATTGGCCATGCCAAATTGCCTCTTAATTGGGGGGGGGAAAAAAAATTGGGTACTCGAAATTTATATTTAAAAAAAAAAACTTCCAAATGGAATTGTGCATGAGTCGGGGGTTTGGGGGGAAGGTGGACACGGGATCACGGGATGGTGTACCCGAGAGAGAATCGTCAGAAGAGAGCAGTGAACGGTGACGAGTAACCTGATCCAAGGTGTGACTCTGAAGTGTAGGGATGTAGCGTTCCCCATGGAGACAGCGCAGGCGTTGACGGAATTTAACCTTCTCTCTTATCTCAGGATATCCTCTGAATCCTGAACTTTATCGGCTGCTGTATCGCCGATACGCCAACGAATCTGGAGACATGGACTTTGACAACTACATCTCCTGCTTAGTCCGATTGGATGCAATGCTCCGTAAGTGGGATTCCGTTGTCGCCTGTTGAACGTTTGGGAATTATAAGGACGCTGGTCAAATCTGACTGGAATAGGTCTTGCCAAGCTGTCTTAGGATTCTGTAAGGCAGCAATATTGAAGCTATTTGTGTTTTGAAGCTTATATTTTCAGTGCATGCTAATCTCTGTGCAAATCAGATTAACATGGATCGTTCCAAAACATTATTGTCATGGAGGTTTGACCAGACTGGGTCTCTCTCTCTTCTGATAGGATGACCTGAAAGTTACTGAGTAAGTTTACCTTTTGTGCAGGTGCCTAAAGCAAGGAGCCACTTAAATGTGAGTCACTAATAAACCCAATAGGGAAATCCATAGAAACGTCTATCACCCAGAGCATGGCGAGAATGTGGAACCCGCTATTATAGTTCGGGACGAATGGGTGTATTTACGGAGAAGCTAGATATTTACACAAGGGAGGAAGGAATCAAAGGGTATATTGATGGGACCAGAAATGCTGGAACATAGGAATAGCAGCAGGCCATTCAGACCCCTTAAGCCTGTCCCGCCATTCAATGGCTAATCTGTGGCCTAACTCCATATATCTTCCTTTGGCCTACATCCCTTAATACTTTCCTTAACAAAAATCCATCTATCTCGGATTTAAAATTAACTGATCTAGTTTCAACTGCTGTTTGTGGGACAAGGTTCCAAACTTCTACCACCCTTTGAGCGAAGAAGTCCTTCCTAACTTCTCTCCTGAACAATCTGGCCCTAATTTTTTACCCCTAGTCTTCGAATCTCCAATCAGTGGCAATAGTTTATTTTTTATCTCCCCTGTCTTTCCCTGTTAATATCTCAAAATCATCTATTGGTGGCGAGGATCTCGGCGGCGAAGGGCTTCCCTGGGAGACCAGTGCTCGCTGCCTCTTTTCTTTTTTTTTTTTTTTTGGAAGGCCCACTGTCCCAATGGGTCTTGTGCCAATTGGAGGAGCATAGTGGGTCTTCCTCTGGAATCCAGCTTGCAGAGATGGGAGTACTGCCCACCCAGAGCAGCTGATCACTCGGGAGCGGACAGCTCCTGTGATCGACAGTGTCATGGAAGAGGCCTTGGCTGCTGGTGGAACAGCCCACTGGAGTCCCGGGGGAAAGATACGTGACTTGGGGTGAGTGAGGCCGTGGGCGGGTGGGTGGGGGGGGGGCGGGCGAGAGAGGAGAGAAAGAGTTAGGCCGTTGGGGTGGGGGGGGTGGAGAGTGAGGCCGTGGGGGAGGGGGGGGGGAAGAGTGAGGCCGTTGGGGTGGGGGGGGGGGAAGAGTGAGGCCGTTGGGGTGGGGGGGGAAGAGAGTTAGGCCGCTGGGGTGGGGGGGGGGAAGAGAGAGAGGCCGTTGGGGTGGGGGGGGTGAGAGTGAGGCAGTTGGGGTGGGGGGGGAAGAGTGAGGGCCGTTGGGGTGGGGGGGGGGAGAGAGTGAGGCCGTTGGGGTGGGGGGGGGGGGGGAAGAAGAGAGTGAGGCCGTGTGGGGGGGGGGGGGGGGGGGGGGGGGGAAGAGTCCAGGGTTATCGGAAGCAAGGGAAAGTGGGTGATTCTTGGTGGGTAAACCTCTCTCTGATGCCTTCGGTTAGGAACTGAGTGCTTTTGATCAAGGCCCCCCCCCCCCCCCCCCCCCCCCCACCCCCCCCCCCCCCCCCCCCACACTTTGGGGGGGGGGCAGGCGACCCACACTCTCTTACCAGCTATCGGGAACCCTGGCTGGAGCTGGGAGGAGGCACTTAAGAGGTCATGAATAGGCTGCTTAAGGGTCTGGGTGGATGGTGAGAATGTCAACCACAGGTCTTCCCCCCCCCCCACCCCCCACTCCCCAGAACTTTAATTCTGGAGGTGCCTCATTATCTTGCCGAATTAAATGGCTCCCTTGCCTCCAAGCTCACCACCCCCAGGACCAGAAGATTCTGCCCCAACATTTCTGGTTGATAACCTTCATTGGAACAGTCTAACCTCTGATGAAAGATCCTCAACCTGGAACGCTACTCGGATTCTCCCTCCCCCGACGCTGCCTGGCCTGCTGAGTATTTCCAGCGTTTTCTGTTCTTGTCCCAGCTTTCGGGAATCCGCCGTATGTTTCAGTTGAGTTTGCGATACGTTGATGGGGTTAGCTCTGAGCGGTGGGAGGAGCCACACGGAGCGTAAACTAGTTGGGCCGAGGAGCCAGCTTTTCCGTCTGTAGATGTGACACGAGTCCTAGAATCCTTACAGCGCCGAAAGAAGCCATTCGGCCCATCGAATCTGCACCGACCCTTCGAAAGACCGCCCTCCGAGGCCCAATCCTGCTCCCCGTAAACCCAGCCTGAAGGCCTCAATTGCCAATCCTAACCTGGAGCACGACAATAGGTGGGATTCCTTTGCCATTATGAGCCGGGGTTCAGGGATCGAATGGAGCTCTTAGGTTGAAGGTTAGAGGGAAGACTGCGTGATAGGTCCTACCCCATTTATTGTTTTTAGGAGCTGATTTAAGATCCGAAGCACGTGATTTCCCAAACTGGAAATGAATTGCGTGTTTGATAGCAGACTCTTTGTTTCGCATCTGTTCTGGGTTTTATCCGACCTTGTGGAAGCACGTGGTTTAAAATGTCACATTTCTCTGCCGCGAGCTTTGCTCTTAATTGCACCCTCGAGCTGAGTTTAAAAGAAAAAGCTTTTTGTGTAAATTTGTTTGGAGAGGAGGAACGGAACATCTTCTAAAATCCGTAATCAGCAGCAGTCCAAGCTTGTGTGTCCAGTCATTTCATTACAATCGAATCATTAATCAGGCAGCTGCGGAGAAGGCCATTCAACCCATCATCTGCCTCGCCGCTCTGAAGGAACTTTCTAACTAGTCTCAGTCCCTTTGCTCTTTTTTTTGCCACTTTCAAGTATTTATCTAATTCTTCTTAACGAAAACTACAATTCAATCTGCTTCCATTTCCAACCGTGCTTTCCATAATTGTGAATTAAAAGTGTTTTTGGTCTATTTCTGGGGACGTCTTGTTGAAGTTGTACAAGACTTTGGTAAGACCACACATGGAATACTGTGTTCAGTTCTGGTCACCCTATTATAGGGAGGATATGGTTAGACTGGAAAGAGTGCGGAAGAGATTACGAGGATGCTACCGGGACTTGATGGTCTGAGTTATAAGGAGAGGCTGGATAGGTTGGGACTTTTTCCCTGGAGTGTAGAAGGTTTAGGGGTGATCTTATAGAGGTCTATAAAATAATGAGAGGCCTAGATGAGTTAGATAGTCAACATCTTTTCCCAAAGGTAGAGGAGTGTAGAACTAGAGGGCATAGGTTTAAGGTGAGAGGGGAGAGGTACAAAAGAGACCAGAGGGGAAATTTCCGCACACAGAGGGTGGTGAGTGTCTGGAACGAGCTGCAGAGGCAGTGGGAGAGGAAGGTATAATTTTGTCCTTTAAAAAACAATTAGACAGTTACATGGGCAGGGTGGGTATATAGAATCATAGAATTTACAGTGCAAAAGGAGACCATTCAGCCCATCAAGTCTGCACCAGCCCCTGGAAAGAGCACTCTACCCAAGCTCCACACCTTCACACCATCCCCTTTATCCCCATAACCCAACCTGATCTTTTTGGACACCAAGGGCAATTTAGAATTGCCAATCCACCTAACCTGCTACATCTTTGGGCTGTGGGAGGAAACCGGAGCACCCGGAGGAAACCCACGCAGCCACGGGGAGAACGTGCAGACTCCGCACAGACAGTGACCCAAGCCAGGAATCGAACCTGGTACCCTGGAGCTGTGAAGCAACTGTGCTAACCACTGAGCTACCGTGCTGCCCATGCCCACGGTGAAAATAAAAACATCAGCTCAGTTCTGTCTCTGCCCCTAATTCAGATCAAATGTCCAGTTCGCGTCTACCTCGGCCCTCACCGGCAGATATCAATTACTGGGCGATGTCTTGATTTTTAAAGAAAATTTACCCCCTTATTTTCAAATTCCTTCATGATTTTG